>NC_038250.2:20418928-20594130 GCF_000004515.6 Glycine max
TATCATCCAGAGGCGGCGGGCCCGATGACAAGCAGAGACAAAATTTGGTCATTCTGCACCCTTGTATCATCCAGAGGCGGCGGGCCCGATGATACGCGGAGATACCTTACGGTTATCCGCACCCTTTTGTCATCCAGAGGCGGCGGGCCCGATGATACGCGGAGATACCTTACGGTTATCCGCACCCTTGTGTCATCCAGAGGCGGCGGGCCCGATGATACGCGGAAATACCCGAGTGGTTATCCATATAAACATTCTTTTGCTATCTGTAAGACAGAACGCTTGATAGCATGCAGAGGCTGACGTAGTCTTCTGCACCTTTTGTTCCTCCGGGAACAACAAGTCATTTATATGCGGAAATTTCATGGTCACCCGCGACTCTCATCAACCGAGAGGAGCGAAATTAGTGTCATACCCTAATTTTCGTTCGGGGACCTTTGCTTGATGACATGCGACCTTTCTATGGTCCTTGTGAGGTGCTTGGCACCCATCATTAGGCGATTTGTGAAATTCCGGGAACGACAAGTCATGGTCACCCGCGACTCTCGTCAACCGAGAGGAGCGAAATTAGTGTCATACACTAATTTTCGTCCGGGGACCTTTGCTTGATGACATGCGACCTTTCTTTGGTCCTTGTGAGGTGCTTGGCACCCATCATTAGGCAATTTGTGAAATTCTAGGAACGACAAGTCATGGTCACCCGCGACTCTCGTCAACCGAGAGGAGCGAAATTAGTGTCATACCCTAATTTTCGTCCGGGGACCTTTGCTTGATGACATGCGACCTTTCTTTGGTCCTTGTGAGGTGCTTGGCACCCATCATTATGCAATTTGTGAAATTCTAGGAATGACAAGTCATGGTCACCCGCGACTCTCGTCAACTGAGAGGAGCGAAATTAGTGTCATACCCTAATTTTTGTCCGGGGACCTTTGCTTGATGACATGCGACCTTTCTTTGGTCCTTGTGAGGTGCTTGGCACCCATCATTAGGCAATTTGTGAAATTCTGGGAACAACAAGTCATTTGCGTGTGGAGATTTTTATGGTCACCCGCGACTCTCGTCAAATCGAGAGGAACGAAATTAGTGTCTTATCTTTACTTTCCTTTTATCTCCAATAAAAGACAAGTAAAGAGGGGCAATTGTCATACCCTAATTTCGTCCGGGGACCTTTGCTTGATGACATGCGACCTTTCTTTGGTCCTTGTGAGGTGCTTGGCATCCATCATTAGGCAATTTGTGAAATTCCAGGACATGCCGAAAAACCAAAAAAATATTGATGCACAATCCGTAAATTTCCGTGACACACCGGAAATCAAATGGAAGCATCGTTGCATAATTAAGTGAGGTTCCGTAACATTCCGTAAGTCAAAAGGGGGATGATTATGTAATCTGCAAGGTTCCATAACATTACGGAAAGAAAACAAGTATCGTTACGAAATTCGTAAGTTTTCGTAACTTTACGAAAAAAGAATCACCAAAAAACAGCAGAGGGGGGTGTACTTAGTAAAAATGGGGGTGCAAATAGCACCCAGGCCCACTTGGGCCCTCCAGAATATTCCTCTAGAAGGCTGTTGCTTCTGGAGGAAGCAACCTGGCTCGCCTGGGCGAGCTGGGCGGCAACCACCTCCCCTATTTTGCTATAAATAGGGGAGGAAGTGAAGAAGAAAAGGGTTCAGCCCCTTAGGCACTTCTCTCTCTTTCGAATTTGCTTGGAAAAATTGTTTCCGTGAAGAAAATCTAAGCCGAGGCGCTTCCGAAACGTTTCCGTAACGTTTTCCGTGAGGAATTTCGCAAAGGTTTTGACCGTTCTTCGACGTTCTTCATTCGTTCTTCATCGTTCTTCGATCTTCAACAGGTAAGTACCTCGAACCAAGCTTTTCGATTCATTCTATGTACCAGTGGTGGTCCACATTGTGTTTTGTGTATTTTTATTCTCGTTTCATTTACTTTTTATACCCCCTGTTGACGTGCTTAAGCCATGTTACTTAAGTCGTTTCTCGCTTAACTTAAAAATAAAATAAATTTCCACCGAACGTTTGAATTGTATTATCCGTTAACTTCGGTTAAAATGAATTCCGACCGTTCGGTCGTGCCAGAACCACGTTGGAAAACAAAAAGAGATAAAAAATAATATAATAATCAAAAAACATCTTTTAGCAAAATAAAGCGGAAAATCAATCGGACGTTTTCTCTTTGGGATTTCTCATTCTTAATCGAATTGATTAATAACTAAAGTGAAACTAAGGCTAAAATCAACTCGCCTAGTCAAGCTCGTCCATAAAAATAGGCTTTTGAAGTTTGTCATTTCAATTTCTCACTAAGTAAAATGGATCATTTTTAAGGTCCAAATGCCTTAAAATGATCACCACTTAAGTAAAAAAGAATCACTTGATAAGAAAGAACTACGTAGGTCTGATTTTCTCATCCCAAATTGAGGAATACGTAGGAGCAAAGGGAAACACCCTTGTCGACCACAAAAAAGAAAAAATATAAAAAAGGTATAAAGGATATAAGGACATAAAAGGGAACGTAAAAAATAAAGTCATGTTTGCACATTCAATTAAAGGCTGCCGTCCCTTGGGACGGACGTGTGGGGTGCTAATACCTTCCCCGTACGTAAATACAACTCCCGAACCTTTCACTTAAAAAGTTCATAGATCGCGTCTTTTCCGATTTTTCCGACGTTTTCCTCAAATAAACGTTGGTGGCGACTCCGCGCGTATTCCTTTCGTGGAACACGCATCCCGCGAGTCTCGCGTCGCCCTCCCGCCGAAGGGTAGGTTGCGACAGCTGTGAATAGTGCTTAGCAACGGAATTAGAGACTAATTCTGCGTTACTATTCACACAACATTACATTAGCGACTGAATTAGCGACGACTGTTTACAATTTAATTGGCGATTTTTGTTTGGATAGTTAGGGTTGTTATTTTTGGCTGAACTTTTGTGTGGTAGGTTCTTTTGACTCATATTTTGTGTGAAAAATACCAGGAACACTTGGTGTGGCTGGATTTGAGAGATTTAAAAAATTTGAGAACTTATTTTTAGCAAAACTTAAAACGGCCATAACTTTTGCTTCGGGTATCAGAACGACTATTATTATATATGCATTTGGGGTAGAAAAAAATTTCCCAAACTTTGGCAACCTGAGGAAGTTGGTTGGGGTCTCCCAAACTCCAAAAATCAGTCGTTTACTAAGTTTTTTTTTTATTTTTTAAGTATTGTTGTCTTATTTTTCTAAACTTTTCCTAGGTAGTTTTCATAATTAGACTTTGAATTTTTGTTTGAAAATTTTTGTTCTATCTTTTCATGATTTTAGGGTGTTCTTCACAAAATTTCAGCTCATCTTGATATTGTTTGAGTATAGCTGTAGTTTTACCCCCTTGTTAGGTGCTTGTTGAGGAACACATTATTTGCTGCATATAGTACATGACTAGGGGCAATCCAGGTGATTTACAACCCTTTGATCCAGAAATAGATAGAAGCTTCCATAGATTAGTTAGGCATAGTGTGCATCCTTGTCATTTTGTGCATTTTGAGCATTCTGTTGAGGGTGATTCTGAATATTCTAATTTTGAGCATTCCACTACTAATTTTTATATTGAGAACATGGCTCAACCTCCACCTCATGAGAGGACTCTTAGGGAGATGGCTGCACCTGATTTCACTTATGAAAGCTTATGCATTCAATATCCTAATGAGGGTGTTCCATATGTTCTCAAGACTGGACTAATACATTTGCTGCCCAAGTTTCATGGTCTTACAGGTGAAGATCCTCATAAGCATCTTAAGGAGTTCCATATTGTTTGTTCCACCATGAAGCCCCCTGATGTCCAAGAAGATCATATCTTTCTAAAGGTTTTTCCTCATTCTCTGGAGGGAGTGGCAAAAGATTGGCTCTACTACCTTGCTCCCAGATCCATTTTCAGCTGGGATGACCTTAAGAGGGTGTTCTTGGAGAAATTCTTCCCTGCATCTAGGGCCACTGCCATCAGAAAAGACATTTCAGGCATCAGCAAACTTAGTGGAGAAAACTTGTATGAGTACTGGGAAAGATTCAAGAAATTGTGTGCTAGCTGTCCTCACCACCAGATTTATGAGCAACTCCTTCTTCAATATTTCTATGAGGGACTTAGAAACATGGAGAGGAGTATGATTGATGCTGCCAGTGGTGGAGCTCTTGGTGATATGACCCATGCTGAAGCTAGGAATTTGATTGAGAAGATGGCTTCCAACTCCCAACAATTCAGTGCAAGAAATGATGCTATTGTCCTTAGAGGAGTCCATGAGGTGGCCACAGATTCATCTTCATCTACTGAAAATAAAAATCTTGAAGGAAAACTTGTTGCCTTGGTCAACCTAGTAACTCAGCTTGCCATGAATAAAAAATCTACACCTATTGCAAGAGTCTGTGGTCTATGTTCTTCCGCAGATCACCATTCAGATATGTGTCCTTCTTTGCAACAATATGGAGTCAATGAGCAACCTGAAGCTTATGCTGCAAACATCTATAATAGACCTCCACAGCAGAAAAACCAACAACAGCAAAATAATTATGACCTTTCAAGCAACATATACAATCCAGGTTGGAGGAATCATCCAAATCTGAGACGGACAAGCCCTCCACAACAACAACAGCCTGTCCCTCCTTTCCAGAATGCCGCTAGTCAAAGCAAGCCATATGTTCCTCCTCCAATACAGTAGCAGCAGCAACAACAAAGACAACAAGCAACTGAGGCTCCTCCTCAACCTTCCTTAGAAGAGTTAGTGAGGCAAATGACCATCCAGAATATGCAATTTCAGCAAGAGACAAGAGCCTCCATTCAGAGTCTGACAAATCAGATGGGACAGATGGCTACTCAGATGAATCAAGCTCAGTCCCAAAATTCTGACAAATTGCCTTCACAAATTGTGCAAAATCCGAAAAATATGAGTGCCATCACCTTGAGGTCTGGCAACCAAATTCAAGTGCCTCCAACAGTAGCAGCACCTGCACCTGAACCTCTCAAGCTTCATTCTACACCTGAAAAAGAGGATGAGATAGTTGCACAAAAGAGAAAGCTTCCTAACAAAAATTTTCATGCAGGTGGACCTTCTTCTAGTAATTCTGACTTACCGCAGCCTCCTATCCCTCTTCCATTCCCACCTAGAGCAATTCCAAACAAAAAAATGGAAGAAGTGGAAAAGAAGATCTTGGAGACCTTCAGGAAAGTAGAGGTGAACATACCTCTGCTAGATGCCATCAAGCATATTCCAAGATACGCCAAGTTTCTAAAGGAGTTGTGCACCCACAAAAGGAAGCTCAAAGGCAATGAAAGGATTAGCATGGGCAGAAATGTGTCAGCATTGATAGGTAAATTTGTTCCTCACATTCCTGAGAAATGTAAGGACCCAGGTACTTTCTGTATACCTTGAATTATTAGGAATAGTAAATTTGAGAATGCCATGCTAGATCTAGGAGCATCAGTTAGTGTCATGCCTCTGTCCATTTTCAATTCTTTATCTCTTGGACCTTTGCAATCTATAGATGTAGTGATTCATTTGGCAAATAGAAGTGTTGCTTACCCCGCAGGTTTCATAGAGGATGTGCTGGTTCGGGTTGGTGAACTTATTTTTCCTGTTGATTTTTATGTTTATAATATGAAAGAGGGATTTTCCCATGGTTCAATTCCAATTATTTTAGGCAGGCCATTTATGAAAATAGCCTGAACCAAGATAGATGTTTATGTTGGCACATTGTCTATGGAATTCGCTGATATTGTTGTTCATTTTAACATTCTTGATGCCATGAAACATCCATCTGAGGATCATTCTGTTTTTTATGCTGAGATAATTGATCAGATTTTTTTATAATTATATGTTTGATTTTGATTCTAGTAGGAAACATCCATTTTTATCTGATCTGCATATTTGTCATTCCTTATGCATTGAATCTGAATCTGAGTTTGAATTTGATCCTGTGTCTGATTTTTATGCTGAGAATGAATCTGAATTTGAATCTGTTTCTGATTTTCTAGGTGTTGTACCTCTTGATGTTGATTTTTTAGAGTCAGAATGCACTAACCATGTTGCAGGAAGTACATCTACTTCTGACTTGCTTTATGAGGTAGAGGCTAAGGAACCTTCTTCTTCTCCTACCATGGTTCCTCCCACTGTTCAGCCACCACCCACACCAGAGTTGAAGCCCTTACCAGCAACCCTCAAATATGCTTACTTGGAGGACAACGAAAAATTTCCAATGATCATCTCTGCCTCCCTTGATGCTAAGCAAGAGGAGAAGTTGTTGCTAGTTCTCAAGAAGCACAAAAAAGCCATCGGATGGACTTTAACAGACATTCCTGGTATTATCCCATCTACTTGCATACATAGGATACTTTTAGAGGATGGAGCTAAGCCAGTGAGGCAGCCATAGCGACGACTCAACCCCGTCATTCTAGATGTGGTGAAAAAGGAAGTAACCAAGCTCTTACAAGCTGGAATCATCTACCCCATTTCTGACAACCAGTGGGTGAGTCCAATCCAAGTGGTTCCTAAGAAGATAGGCCTCACAGTGATCAAGAATGAAAAGGATGAGCTTATCCCCACAAGAATGCAGAACAGCTGGCGAGTCTGCATTGATTATAGGAGGCTGAACCAGGTAACCAGAAAAGATCATTTTCCCCTGCCATTCATTGATCAAATGCTTGAGCGCTTGGCAGGTAAATCTCATTACTATTTTCTTGATGGTTTTTCTGGTTATTTACAAATTCATATTGCTCCTGAGGATCAAGAAAAGACCACATTCACCTGTCCCTTTGGCACTTTTGCCTATAAGAGAATGCCCTTTGGCCTATGCAACGCCCCTGGTACCTTCCAGCGATGTATGCTTAGCATTTTCAGTGATTTTTAGAGACTTGCATAGAGGTGTTTATGGATGATTTTACTGTTTAGGGATCCTCTTTTGATACATGTTTGGATAGTCTAGATAGAGTTCTTAGTAGATGCATTGAAACTAACCTTGTGCTGAATTTTGAAAAATGTCACTTCATGGTAGAACAAGGTATAGTTTTAGGGCATATCATTTCCAGTAGGGGCATAGAGGTAGACCCTACAAATATAGATGTTATTTCACAATTGCCTTACCCCTCTTGCGTGCGAGAGGTTTGTTCTTTTCTTGGTCATGCATGGTTTTATAGGCGCTTTATCAAGGATTTTAGCAAAGAGGCTTTTGATTGCCTCAAGCGTGCGGTGACTACCATCCCTATCATTCAGGCACCTGATTGGGCAGCCCCATTTGAGCTAATGTGCGATACATCCAATTACGCATTGGGGGTTGTCCTTGCTCAAAAAATCTCCTTACTTCACCTTACTTCTTTTCCGCCATGACTTAGGGAGTTTTCTTTCTTCTGTCTCCTTCTTTACTTTTATTGCACTTGTCCAAATTTTATTGATTGCTTTGATTGTTCTTGATCTTATGATTGTGCTACATTGAGGACAATGTGTTGTTTAAGTGTGAGGGGGGGAGAAGATTGTTCTTTAATTTTGTTGGGTATTCTAGTTTAATTTTATTAGGTTTTCTAGTTTAAGTTTGTTAGGTTCTAGGTTAATTTTGTTATTTTGGTTTTATGTTTGTGTACAACATTGCATGTTCCTCTTTGAATTTTGGGTTATGTACATGTAATGGGTAATTGTTTTTGAAATAGGAGTTTCTTGGCATTTTGTGAATTAAAACCCTTGTTTTTCTCTACATGTCAACTTAGTTTTGAAGGTTCGAATTGAAAGTGATAGATTTACCCTTGGTGAGAATTTGAGCCATCATCATCTATTTTATTCGGCGTGTTTTGCCCCATTGATTGCTTGCACAATAGCCTTGGCTTGATTCTTGTTGATACTTCTTGCTTCACATGCATGTTGGGAGATGATTTAGGCATTTTATTCTTATAAGCCTCTAGCCAAATGAGCCTACCCTGAATTAATTCCTTTGATAGCCATTTTAAGCCTATGTTCCCCTTTCTTTGTTTTGAGCTCATTACAGGCCTTAAGTGAAAAACCATGATTTCACCCTACCCTTAAGTATGTTTCATTGGATGATATGTTTTGTTGGCCATGCTTGATGAGGTATTTTGGCCATGCTTGATGTATATACATATATTGCCTAATCGTTGCTTTATTTTTCAAATGCTTTCAATTGCTACTATTCACGTTCAAAAAAAATCAAAAAAGAAAAAAGAAAAATAAAATAAAATAAAATCAAAAATAAATAAAATAGAAAAAAATGAAGTTGAATAAATGAGGTCTTGGTTTGAAGACTTGGATTGGTTTAAGGACTTGGTTGATTTTGTTTTGGGGTTACATTTTAATTTTGGTTTTGGGGTTTACTACTTTTTCTTACTTCCCAATTATTCCCCATTGCTCCTCTATTCCTTTGGGTTTTAGCTACTATCCCATACATTCATCTACCTTGTCCTTGGCCCCATTACAACCTTAAAAGATCTTTTGATCCTCATGTGCATGTGTTTGTGATGTGGTTGTCAATTTTAGAGTCTTGCCAAGTCTATGTGGTGTTTCTTTTCATGGGTGCTTTGAGAGTAAACAGTAGCCTAGACACTTGAGAGATAGAGTGCATATCTTGTGAGGCTTTATCACTTTTCATTCTTGAGCTGATTGACTATCTTACCATGTTTGAGATGCTTGGATAATTTTCATGACGGCCTTGATTCTTTAACTCTTTACGTGTTGGATGTTACCCATTCTTTTCATTCCTTGAGATTCATTGAGAAATATGTAATTGTTGTTGTGCCTGTTTCTCTATAATGTCTCTGGATTTGTCCCTTGCTTTGTTTTTTATTTTTTATTTTATTTTGCCTAGGAGTGCAAAAAGCTAAGTGTGAGGGGATTTCATGTGTCATCATTTTTTCCTATTTCTTAACCCTTTTTGTCACCATTTTAATTACTGATTAGCCTTAATTATCAAATGAATTATGTAGTTTTATCATTTGGGCCTATTGGACTAATTTTGTGTTTCTAATTTAATTTCAGGAGAATTATAAGCAATTGGACTTGAATCTAGAATTAGGCTTGGACTTGAAGAGAACAGACAATTTTATCAAATCTTATCTTATCTATATCAAATCTTATCTTATCTAGATTTTATCTAATCTAGATATTATTTCATCTAGATCTTATCTTATCTTATCTTATTTAGATTTTATTTCATCTAGATTTTATTTTATTTATGGGCTTGGACTTAAAACAGATTTGTAAGCTTTGGGGTTGAAAATATATAACAGCACCAAGGCTCTAGTTTGAGGACCCTCTCTCTCTTTTTCGTTTTAGTTTTAGAGTGCTACTCTCAATTCGTTTTAGTCTCTTTTTCGTTTTGGAAAAATAATTCTAGTTTTCTTCGTTTTCTACTGATTAATGGAAGGCTAAGTCTCCAGCATTGTTTTCTCTTACGAATCAAGCACAACTCTCTTTGAGGTTCTATTATTACTATTAAATTCTGATAAGTTTTTCCTCTTCACCAATTACTCTGTATTAGTTGCAATTAATCCATGCATGCTTAGTGCTTGATTAATTGTCTTTGCGCTTAATTTACGTTCATGCTTAATGATCGTTCATGATTAATTGGTGTATGTGTTGCTTAATCACATAATGAATGCCTTATGTTAAATTTCGCTTAGTAATTTAATTTAGGGTTGGATTAAGTGGTTGAACGGATAAAGGATAAATTCTCGCAACATAGGATAAGAGACTTGCTTGTGAATCAAGGGGAAGTGTCATACCCTAATTTCATCCGGGGACCTTTGCTTGATGACATGCGACCTTTGTTTGGTCCTTGTAAGGTGCTTGGCACCCATCATTAGGCAATTTGTGAAATTTCGGGACATGCCGAAAAACAAAAGAAATATTGATGCACAATCCGTAAGGTTCCGTGACACACCGGGAATCAAATGGAAGCATCGTTGCACAATTAGTGAGGTTCCGTAACATTCCGTAAGTCAAAAAAGGGATGATTATGTAATCCACAAGGTTCCGTAACATTACAGAAAGAAAACAAGTATCGTTACGAAATTCGTAAGTTTCCGTAACTTTACGAAAAAAGAATCACAAAAAAAAAAGGCAGGGGGGTGTACTTAGTAAAAATGGGGGTGCAAATAGCAACCAGGCCCACTTGGGCCCTCCAGAAGATTCCTCCAGAAGGCTATTGCTTCTGGAGGAAGCAACCCTGCTCGCCTGGGCAAGCTGGGCGGCAACCATCTCCCCTATTTTGCTATAAATAGGGGAGGAAGTGAGAAGGAAAAGGGTTCAGCCCCTTAGGCACTTCTCTCTCTTTCGAATTTGCTTGGAAAAATTGTTTCCGTGAAGAAAATCTAAGCCGAGGCGCTTCCGAAACGTTTCCGTAAGGAATTTCGCGAAGGTTTCGACCGTTCTTCGACGTTCTTCTTTCGTTCTTCATCGTTCTTCGATCTTCAACGGGTAAGTACCTCAAACCAAGCTTTTCGATTTATTCTATGTACCCGTGGTAGTCCGCATTGTGTTTTGTGTATTTCTATTCTCGTTTCATTTACTTTTTATACCCCCTTTTGACGAGCTTAAGCCATTTTATTTAAGTCATTTCTCGCTTAACCTAAAAATAAAATAAATTTCCACCGATCGTTTGAATTGTATTATCCGTTAACTTCGGTTAAAATGAATTCCGACCGTTCGGTCGTGCCGTAACCACGTTGGAAATCAAAAAGAGGTAAAATAATAATATAATAACAAAAATATACCTTTTAGTAAAATAAAGCGGAAAATCAATTGGACGTTTTCTCTTTGGGATTTCTCATTCTTAATCGAATTGACTAATAACTAAAGTGAAACTAAGGCTAAAATCAACTCGCCTAGTCAAGCTCGTCCATAAAAATAGGTTTTTGAAAGTTTGTCATTTCAATTTCTTACTAAGTAAAATGGATCATTTTCAAGGTCCAACGCCTTAAAATGATCACCTTTTAAGTAAAAAAGAATCACTTGATAAAAAAGAACTACGTAGGTCTGATTTCCTCATCGCAATTGAGGAATACGTAGGAGCAAAGGGAAACACCCTTGTCGACCATAAAAAGAGAAAAAAATATAAAAAGGGTATAAAGGATATAAAGACATAAAAAGGGAACATAAAAAATCAAAGTCATGTTTGCACATTCGATTAAAGGCTGCCGTCCCTTGGGACAGACGTGTGGGGTGCTAATACCTTCCCCGTGCGTAAATACAACTCCCGAACCTTTCACTTAAAAGTTCGTAGATCGCGTCTTTTCCGGTTTTTCCGACGTTTTCCTCAAATAAACGTTGGTGGCGACTCCGCGCGTATTCCTTTCGTGGAACACGCATCCTGCGAGTCACGCGTCGCCCTCCCGCCGAAGGGTAGGTTGCGACAGTTGGCGACTCCGCTGGGGACTGTTTTTAGAGAGTTAGGCCATTTAATCTTGTGCAATGTTTTACCGTGACTTATCCCTTTCTTGGTTTCCCTTCATTATGTTCTTGTGTATATAAACTCTTTATTGCTTTTAGTCCGTTTTAAAATGTATGCATAAGGTAAATATTTATTCATTTGATGCACACAAACACCAACACTATTTGCACACACTGTAATTGAAAAAGGGCCATATACCCGGGTTCATGGGAACATAAGGTGTAGAGGTGAATCTGTGATCATGCTAGGTCTCCGACTTGCTTGATTACAGTGAACCCTCATCTAGAGCTTTTCTCTTTGAAAACTTATTGTTGCCAGTAGTCCCTACTGCTGCAATATGTTCTTCGAAGAGGATAATACCTCTAGAAACCATCAAGAGAGATATGACTACCTTGGGGGGTTATCGCTAAATGCCTAGTTAGTTCTCTCCCTTATAGGTCCCTTAAATAGGGGCACGGAGCAAACACGCTGCGTGCCATTTTTCACACTGCCATGCATAAGTATCATATACCCTTTTGCTTATGTTCAGTGAATATTGTCATACTATGTACATTCCCGCATTGCGTCTTTTGCATATGCATGGCATATGGGTTCTGTCTTGATCCCCTCTGTAAACAAACCAACGGAGGGTCCGTGTCGCCTTCTTAAAAACGTATGTTGGGGCACTTTGCTACCCCTAGACGTTGTATCTAAGAAGGAGACAATTCCTCGGGCCCCCGCATTCCTAGATTGCATCTGTGTCATATGCATTCCTTCATGCATTCATCCATTCCACCCATGAGATATCGGAGTTTTGATTTGCACCGGCTTTTTGTCTCACCTTAGTAAGCATGGGAACAAATCAAACCGGCAAGAGGTTTTACCAAGTCAAGGTTAAAAGCCTAGATACCACCAACATCAAGGAATTAGGGCGGTTGATGGAACCTCTCCAAATGCAAGCCTTCCGCAAGACTTACGGAAAGATCTTAGAGTTGACCATAGCAGAGGTATCCATAGAAGCCATTGCATCACTCACCCAATACTACGACCAGCCTTTGAGATGCTTCACGTTCGGAGACTTCCAATTGGTACCAACCATTGAAGAATTTGAGGAAATTCTAGGATGTCCTCTCCGGGGAAGAAAACCATACCTTTCCTCCGGGTGTCTCCCCTCTTTGAGCAGAATTCCAACTGTGGTCAAGGATTCAGCGAGAGGTTTGGACCGCATAAAACAGACTCGAAACGGCATAGCGGGCCTACCACGGAAGTACCTAGAAGATAAGGCGAAGGATATGGCAAGTCAAGGGGATTGGGTCCCGTTTATGGATGTGTTAGCGTTGCTAATTTTTGGGGTCGTCCTCTTTCCAAACATAGATGGTTTGGTGGACCTAGCAGCAATCGACGCTTTCCTTGCATACCACCATAGCAAGGAAAGTCCGGTAGTAGCTGTCTTGGCAGATTTATTTGACACATTTGACCGAAGGTGCGAAAAGAGTAGCGCACGGATCATCTGTTGCTTGCCCGCTCTCTGTGTTTGGTTGGTTTCACACCTGTTCCAGCAAGACACGAGGCATTCATGTCCGCTCCAGAGCCATCGCTCGTGTACTGAAAAGAGAAGAATAGATTGGGACCAGCTTTTGGCTAGGATAGGAGGTAGAGCAATCAATTGGTTCCCCCGATGGAAGGAAGGAAAGGAGGGAGTCCTTTTCTCATGTGGAGGGTACCCAAACATTCCGCTGATAGGAACGAGGGGTTGTATTAACTACAATCCCGCGCTCGCTATAAGACAACTAGGGTACCCCATGAGGGGAGCACCGATGGAAGAAAGCATGTCTCATTTCCTTGTGAGGGATTTCGGCGCACAAAATTTCAAGGCTATACAAAGAATCCATAAGGCATGGGAAACCCCGTTAAGGAAAGATCAAGAACTTTGAAGCACCGAAAGAGGACGAAGAAGTCTAAGCTCTCAAAAGCGAGCTAGGAAAGGCGAAACTTGCCAAAGAGAAGTTCAAGTTGGCCGCTACACACATCCGGAAGGAGTGTGCCAGATTACGGGAAGAGAATGCAACTACCGCGAGAGCCCTTGAACAAGAGACCAAGAGGGCTCGCAAGGAAGAGTATGGCCGTAACAAATTTCGCGGAGCTCTGTGGGGTAGCAACAGTGAACTCAAGCTGCGAAGGGAAGAGAGGGACCAGTCGCGAGCACATAGCATGGTCTTGAAAGAGGAGTTAGTTTCCTGTTCAAGGTCCAAAAGGAACTTGTCTCAGCGTTTACGCGAGACGGAGACCAACATGCTAGCTATCATCGCCAAGTACCAAGCAGAGTTAGGCCTAGCCACGGCCCACGAGCATAGGGTCGCAGACGAGTATGCCCAAGTATACACGGAAAAAGAGGCTAGAGGAAGGGTGATCGACTCTTTACACCAAGAGGCAACCATGTGGATGGATCGGTTTGCTCTTACCTTGAACGGGAGTCAAGAACTTCCCCGATTGTTAGCCAAGGCCAAGGCGATGGCGGACACCTACTCCGCCCCCGAAGAAATTGATGGGCTTCTAGGCTATTGTCAGCATATGATAGACTTAATGGCCCACATAATTAGAAATCGCTAGGAAACTTGTATGGTCTCTCAGACCTTGACTAGATACGACTTTCTTTTTGAAATAAAATGAGTTGGTCCCATGTTTCTACTCCAAAAAGCTTGTGCGAATCAAATCACTCCTGCATTTCATCTCTACCATGCATTCTTTCTTTCTTTACCCACTCCTCACGTTTGGTTTTTTAGGGAAAAACACCATAACTAAACGCGCCACAAGGCATCCCTATCGCACCAGATCCAAATCTAGAACGATGGGTGATCAAGAGGAGACACAGGAACAGATGAAAGCCGACATGTCGGCTCTGAAAGAACAAATGGCTTCCATGATGGAAGCCATGTTAGGAATGAGGCAGCTCATGGAGAAAAATGTGGCCACCGCTGCCACTGTCAGTTCAGCTGCCGAAGCAGGCCCAACTCTCTTGGCAACTGCGCACCATCCTCCCTCAAACATAGTAGGACGGGGAAGGGACACACTGGGGCACGATGGCAACCCTCACCTGGGATACAACCGAGCGGCTTACCCTTATGTATTGCCGCCCAACTACTCACCACCCGTCCTGCAAGACGATGCGGGCCATCTAGCTTCTCCCGTCCTTGAAAGAGAACCTCCTCAACAGCCCAATGAGGTCCACAAAGACCCTCAAGACTATGCTCGAAAGGATGTCGAGTTCTATCCCCCGATCCCCGAAGGGCCGTCACCCAGCACGTTGCCTCAGCCCAACATCACGACACAACCAATAGTTTTGTCCACGGAAGGACCGCCCCCGGCAACTGAAGAAAGGAGGAAGCTCGATCTCCTCGAGGAAAGATTGAGAGCCGTGGAAGGATTTGGGGACTATTCGTTCGCAGACATGATGGATCTTTGCTTAGTACCCGATGTTGTTATCCCCCCGAAGTTCAAAGTGTCGGACTTCGACAAATATAAAGGGACAACCTGTCCCAAAAACCATCTCAAGATGTACTGTCGCAAGATGGGCGTGCACTCTAAAGATGAGAAGCTTTTAATACACTTCTTTCAAGATAGCTTGGCCGGAGTCGCAGTAGTTTGGTACACTAATTTGGAAGCTTCCCGTATCTATACTTGGAAGGATCTGATTACTGCCTTCCTAAGGCAATATCAGTATAACTCCGATATGGCTCCCGATCACACTGAGCTGCAGAATATGTTCAAGAAAGAAGGTGAAACCTTTAAAGAATACGCCCAGCGGTGGAGAGATTTGGCGGCACAAGTAGCTCCTCCCATGGTTGAGAGAGAGATGATCACCATGATGGTAGACACTCTGCCAGTGTTCTACTATGAGAAGCTAGTAGGTTACATGCCGTTCAGCTTCGCGGACCTAGTATTCGCTGGGGAAAGAATCGAGGTAAGATTGAAAAGAGGAAAGTTCGATTACGTTTCCTCCACGAGTGCGAATGCCAAAAGAATCGGGGCAACAGGGGCAAAGAGGAAGGAAGGAGATGACCATGCCATCTCTTCAACGCCCGCGTGGGTCAAACCCCCGCATACACCTCATGGTACCCATCAGTACACGCAACATCACCCGAGCTTCTCGGCTCATACCGGGAACGCCTCTACTTCAGCACCCGTGCAGCCTAAGGCACCCACCCAGAGGGAAGCTCCCCAAGTTCCAACTCCGAACACGACTCACCCAGCCGGTAATTCCAACGCGACAAGGAACTTCCCTCCGAGGCCATTTCAAGAATTCACCCCACTCCCAATGACGTACGAAGACCTCTTGCCGTCCCTCATCGCCAACCATTTGGCCGTGGTAACTCCCGGAAAGGTCCTCCAACCCCCTTTCCCAAAGTGGTATGACCCTAATGCAACTTGCAAGTACCATGGGGGTGTCCCGAGACATTCCGTTGAAAAATGCTTGGCCCTTAAATACAAGGTCCAACATTTGATGGATGCTGGATGGCTGACCTTCCAAGAGGATCGGCCCAATGTGAGAACCAACCCGCTCGCCAATCATGGAGGGGGAGCAGTTAACGCCGTTGAGTCCGATAGGCCGCGCAAGTCTAAACCTTTAAGGGATGTGGCAACCCCTAGGAGGTTTATCTTTGAGGCCCTACAAAAGGGAGGTGTGATTCCCCATAGTGGATGTAAGGAGGATTCCTGTTTGCTGCATTCCGGCGAGCTGCATGACATGGAAACGTGTTTGGGAGTAGAGGAATTGTTACAGCGGATGATAGATCAAGGTCGACTGGAAGTTGGCAGTGAAGGAAGAGAAGAGCAGCACATATGCATGCAGTCCACGGATGGGAGCAGTGTTGCGAAGCCCAAACCCTTAGTGATATACTTCACTAAAGGCACAGCTTCGCAAAAGCCCGGACACCCCTTAGTAGCTAAACCTGTTCCTTTCCCGTACCAAAATAGCCACGCAGTCCCATGGAGATATACACCTCCGAGGGAGAAGGAAGAAGAAGCCACCGACGTCAGCTCGTTGTCGGCTAAAGTAACAAATATCACGGGACTGAGTGGTGTGACCCGTAGCGGTCGTGTGTTCGCGCCTCCGGACCTACTAGTCCAACCCGCGAACGTCAAGGGAAAAGGAAAAATGGTGGAGGAACAAGATGGTGAAGCACCCCACGCTTCGAATAAAGATATTCCGGCAAAAGGCCTTCCGGAGAAAAAGGATGGTAAAAAGGAGGTGTCGCTAGAGGAAGCCAGCGAATTCCTCCATATAATTCAGCAGAGCGAATTCAAGGTTATCGAACAGCTCAACAAAACTCCGGTCAGGGTCTCGCTGTTGGAGTTACTCATGAGCTCCGAGCCTCATCGGGCTCTGCTAGTAAAAGTTCTGAACGAGGCCCATGTGGCCCAAGACATCTCGGTAGAAGGTTTCAGAGGGCTGGTCAATAATATCACTGCCAACAACTATCTTGCCTTCACCGAAGAAGAAATCCCCGCCGAGGGGAGAGGGTATAATAAAGCTTTGCACGTATCAGTCAAGTGTATGGACCATGTCATAGCCAAAGTGCTCATCGATAATGGTTCCAGTTTAAACGTGATGCCTAAGAGCACTTTGGAGAAATTACCATTCAATGCTTCCCACTTAAAGCCGAGTTCAATGGTGGTTCGTGCCTTCGACGGTACCCGCCGAGAGGTTAGGGGAGAGATCGATCTCCTAGTACAAATAGGCCCTCACACCTGTCAAGTCACCTTCCAAATAATGGATATTAACCCCCCTACAGCTGTCTGTTGGGGCGCCCGTGGATCCACTCAGTGGGAGTTGTTCCCTCTACACTCCACCAAAAGTTGAAATTCGTAATGGAGGGGCATTTGGTCATCGTGTCAGGCGAGGAAGACATCTTGGTGAGCTGCCCGTCCTCTATGCCTTATGTGGAAGCCGCAAAGGAGTCATTAGAAACCGCTTTCCAGTCTTTTGAGGTGGTAAGCATTTCCTCCGTGGACTCATTCTCTGGGCAAGCTTGCCTGTCCGATGCAGCAGTAATGATGGCCCGAGTTATGTTGGGAAATGGTTACGAACCCGGAATTGGTTTGGGCAAAGACAACGGCGGCATAACTAGCTTGATAAATGCCAAAGGAAATCGTGGGAAGTATGGTTTAGGCTATAAGCCCACTCAGGCGGATATGAAGAGAAGCATCGCGGGAAGGAAAAGCAGTGGCCAAAGCTCGCAGTTGAGACAAGAAAGTGAAGGAAGCCCGCCCTGCCACATAAGTAGAAGCTTTATAAGCGCGGGTCTGGGAGACGAAGGTCAAGTGGTCGCGATATACGAAGATGATGTTCCGAGTACATTGGATTTGGTACGACCATGCCCTCCTGATTTCCAGCTGGGAAATTGGCGAGTGGAGGAACACCCTGACATTTACGCAGCGAGCATAATGTAAACCTTTACGGTTTTAAAAGCTCTATAGTTGGGCCTAGGCTTTAGAGTTTTTCCTTTTGTTAAGGCTTTGTGTCTTTTGTTTTTGAATTTATAATATAAGGATCTTTCTTCATCTATTCCTACGTCTCTACCCATTCTCATTCTAATACCTGGGACCCGCTTATCAACTTCGAGCAAGAAACTAATCAAATGGAAGATGAAGGGAACGAGGATGTGGGACTTCCCCCAGAATTAGGAAGGATGGTCGCCTATGAGGACCAAGAAATGGGGCCTCATCAAGAAGAAATAGAACTAGTAGACTTGGGAATTGGCAGTGGAAAAAGGGAGGTAAAGATAGGCATAGGTATTACCGCACCTATCCGTGAAGAATTAATAATCCTGCTAAGAGACTACCAAGACATCTTTGCTTGGTCATAGCAAGATATGCCCGGTTTGAGTTCTGACATTGTACAGCACCGATTACCTCTAAATCCCGAGTGTCCCCCGATAAAGCAGGAACTGAGAAGGATGAAGCCCGAAACATCCTTGAAGATAAAAGAAGAAGTGAAGAAGCAATTTGACGCTGGTTTTCTGGCCGTCGCCCGGTATCCAGAATGGGTTGCCAACATCGTACCGGTCCCTAAGAAAGATGGGAAAGTACGAATATGTGTGGATTATCGGGACCTGAATCGAGCCAGTCCCAAGGACAATTTTCCTTTACCACACATCGATATCCTCGTAGATAACACGGCCAATTTCGCTTTATTTTCCTTCATGGATGGTTTCTCCGGTTACAATCAGATAAAGATGGCGCCAGAGGATATGGAAAAGACTACCTTCGTCACCCTGTGGGGGACATTCTGTTACAAGGTGATGTCCTTTGGACTCAAGAATGCCGGGGCAACTTATCAACGGGCCATGGTAGCTTTGTTCCATGATATGATGCATCAAGAGATCGAGGTCTACGTGGACGACATAATTGCTAAATCTAAATCCAAGGAAAAACACCTTGTCAACCTGCGGAAGTTGTTCGAAAGGCTTAAGAAATATCAATTAAGGTTGAACCACGCCAAGTGTACCTTTGGGGTCAAATCAGGGAAATTGCTTGGTTTCATTGTAAGCCAGAAAGGGATAGAGGTAGACCCCGAAAAGGTGAAGGCTATCCTTGAGATGCTGGAACCCCGTACAGAAAGGCAAGTCCGAGGTTTCCTGGGACGCTTGAATTATATTGCCAGATTCATATCACAGCTCACCGCTATTTGTGAGCCGTTGTTCAAGCTCTTACGCAAGAACCATACTGATCGCTGGAATGAGGATTGCCAAGAAGCTTTTGGAAGGATCAAGAAGTGCCTTATGAATCCTCCCGTGCTTATGCCACCAGTACCTGGAAGGCCTCTCATTTTGTACATGACAATCTTGGACGAGTCAATGGGGTGTATGCTGGGGCAACATGACGAATCCAGAAAGAAAGAGCGCGCTGTTTACTACCTTAGTAAGAAGTTCACGACCTGTGAAATGAATTACTCGTTGCTCGAAAGAACGTGTTGTGCTTTAGTATGGGCATCCCATCGCCTAAGGTAGTACATGCTGAGCCATACTACCTGGTTGATATCCAAGATGGACCCGGTTAAGTACATCTTTGAAAGCCAGCTCTCACGGGACGAATCGCCCGGTGGCAAGTCCTGCTATTCGAGTTTGATATAGTTTACGTCACCCAAAAGGCGATAAAAGGAAGCGCCTTAGCAGATTATTTGGCTCAACAGCCTCTTAACGACTATCAGCCCATGCATCCTGAATTCCCGAATGAGGACATCATGGCCTTGTTTGAGGAAAAATTGGACGAAGATCGGGACAAATGGACCGTATGGTTTGACGAAGCGTCAAACATTCTAGGCCATGGTGTTGGGGCAGTATTGGTCTCTCCGGACAATCAATGTGTACCTTTCACAGCCAGGCTAGGATTCGACTGCACCAACAACATGGCCGAATATGAAGCATGTGCCCTGGCCGTCCAGGCAGCGATTGACTCCAATGTCAAACTACTCAAGGTGTACGGCGACTCAGCGTTGGTAATCCATCAGCTGAGAGGGGAATGGGAAACTAGAGATCCCAAGCTGATACCCTACAAGGCCTATATCAAGGAATGGGCTAAAACCTTTGATGAGATCTCTTTCCATCATGTTCCCCGCGAGGAAAATCAAATGGCGGATGCGCTTGCTACTTTGGCGTCTATGTTCCAGCTAACGCCGCACGGGGATTTACCCTACATTGAATTTTGGTGTCGTGGCAAACCTGCGCATTGCTGCCAAGTAGAAGAGGAACGGGACGGTAAGCCTTGGTATTTCGACATCAAGCGATATGTCGTAAGCAAAGAATACCCGCCAGAGATTGCCGACAATGATAAGAGGACATTAAGAAGGTTGGCAGCCGGTTTCTTCATGAGCGGAAGCATACTGTATAAGAGAAACCACGACATGACACTCCTGCGGTGTGTGGATGCCAGTGAGGCAAATCACATGATCGAGGAAGTTCATGAGGGCTCGTTTGGAATGCACGCCAACGGGCATGCTATGGCTAGGAAGATCCTAAGAGCATGTTATTACTGGCTTACCATGGAAAGTGATTGTTGTGTCCATGTAAGGAAATGCCACAAATGTCAAGCGTTCGCAGATAATGTCAATGCTCCACCGCATCCTCTGAATGTCATGTCCGCCCCTTGGCCTTTCTCCATGTGGGGAATAGATGTCATCGGCGCCATTGAGCCCAAGGCCTCGAATGGTCATCGCTTCATCCTCGTAGCGATAGATTATTTCACCAAGTGGGTCGAGGCGGCTTCCTACACCAGTGTCACGAGGGGTGTAGTGGTCAGGTTCATTAAGAAAGAGATCATCTGCCGATATGGTTTGCCAAGGAAGATTATCACGGACAACGGCACCAACCTGAATAACAAGATGATGGGGGAAATGTGCGAGGAGTTTAAAATCCAGCATCATAATTCCACACCCTACCGGCCAAAGATGAATGGAGTCGTGGAAGCGGCCAATAAGAATATCAAAAAGATTATCCAAAAGATGACCGTGTCATACAAGGATTGGCACGAAATGCTCCCATTCGCATTACACGGTTACCGAACTTCAGTGCGAACGTCAACTGGGGCAACGCCATTCTCATTGGTATATGGGATGGAGGTTGTGTTACCGTTTGAGGTAAAAGTCCCATCATTAAGGATCTTGGCAGAATCCGGATTAAAGGAATCAAAGTGGGCTCAAACGCGCTATGACCAGCTCAACCTCATTGAGGGTAAGCGCTTAACGGCCATGAGTCATGGGCGCTTGTACCAGCAAAGAATGAAGAATGCATTCGACAAGAAAGTACGTTTGTGCAAGTTCCATGAAGGAGACCTTGTGCTAAAGAAAATGTCCCATGCTGTCAAGAACAATCGAGGAAAATGGGCCCCGAACTACGAAGGTTCTTTTGTTGTGAAGAGGGCTTTTTTCCGGAGGAGCCCTGGTGCTTACCAACATGGATGGCGAAGAGCTACCTTCACCCGTGAATTCTGATGTCGTCAAGCGATATTATGCTTAGAATCTGGGGCAATTAAGGATGTCGCTGCATGTTCTTTATCTTTATGCGTTTTCTGGATTTCCCCCAGGGATTTCCCATCTGCTGTATCTCTCGTTACAATCTTTCAAAGAAATGAACGTGGATTCGAGGCTTTAGTCCTCACGTTGGTTTCAAACCTTGCGTTGATTTGTGATCACCTGAGCCCTTCCGCTCAGTTCATGGGATGCCCCAAGCGCTTAATTAAAATTGAACCTAAACCAACTTTCGCTAAAATTTGCTGCGTTTGAAAACATTCATGCATACGCATACGCATGCATATTGTTGTGGTAAAACAGGGGCAGGATCATCTTGAGCTACCTTCTGGGGTAGGGACAAAACTTGAACAGCAGAAACCAATCAAGGTAAGACAACGACGCGGTCGAGATTGTCCAAACCTGGTTGTTTATTACTTGCAGGTACTTAGGAACGGATGCAAGTGGGGATGAAGTCACGATCAACTGATCGTTGCCCCTTCTCTGCGCTAAACAAGCAGAGAACGTCGCTGCAAGACAGCCCCGTATCCTTTGTATTCGCAGTTTTCTTTTACTATTTGTTTGTCTTAAAAAGAAAATAATAATAAATAATAAGTCGACGCCTAAATTCTAACTTAAGTAAGTTCAAGTTAGGCAAGACGCTAACCCATGAGAAAGGAAGGGACATGGTTAATGTTCCCGCCAAAAAAAAAATTGCAGCCCCTTTCAAAAGCCATACCCACGGGATTTACGAGTTTGCAGCCCTAGGGTCATCATTTTTCGCATTTTTTGATTCCATCTTGTGCTTTTGTTCATCACCAACAAGTAAGTATTCCATCCCTAAGCTTTCTAGCTTTTCATTGGTGTATTTTGATCTCCTTTTGGTGCTCTAAATTGTGGGAATGTGCTCAAATATGTGGGGCAATTTTGGTTTGTTTTCTTGCTTGATTGGTTTGAATTGGGGGTTTGTATGAGATGGCCCTAGGCCTATAATGCATTTTGAAGTAATGGGGCCTGCCACATTGTCCCCGTTCTCTTGCTATTGATGCCTAAACGCGCGCCCACCAAGTGTTCGGTGAAATGCCTCAATGGCATTAGCGCGCGATTTTTGTAAGGAAACAACCCATGGGGCATTTTGGTTTGCACATATTTTCTATTTTTTGGGACATGCATTCATTCCCGGAAAGGCTAGAGTAATTGCCCCATGTATGTCCTAGGCCTAGGAACCAAAGTTTTTATGCAAAAGAACACAAGAGGAGGTGCATATTGGGTAAAGTTACCCTTTTTGGCCAGCAATTAGCTATGAGCCACGCTACAATAATTTCCCTACGCCTAGATGTTTAGGAATTTTGCTCATCATAAATGTGTAGGTTTAAAATAGGTAGCAAAATACCTTTGGCAATTTACACTTTGGGTGTGGTAGCAAAATACTAGGATGTATGTACATGTAATTTTTGGTAGTCAAAATGTCTCACAAAAAGATATATATACATATGTGTTGCATGTTATGTAAAGAAAATACCTTACCAAAAATGCCTTTTAGTTTGAATGCAATTTTAGTCAGCAAAAGGAAATATACTTGAACTTGCATGCGGCTTTAGGTAGCAAAAACACTTGAATAAAGCATGAAATGTAGCACCTTGTTGCGTAGATAGCCAAGATTCATCACAAAGTTTGTATATGCATAGGTATTAGACATACCAGAATGTGCACGTGTGCAATTTTTGGTAGCCAAAATGCTTTGAGTATGCGTGTGTGTAAATTTAGCCAAGGAAGTTCATGTGATGTAGGTAACAAATACACCTCGGAAGTACATATAAATAATCTAGGTAATGAAGGTGCCTTGATTGTGCATTTTTCTTAGTCAGAAGAATATCTTGTGCGAGTGAATGTTCGTAAGGAAGTATGTGCATGAGTTTGCTCTAAATTTACATTGATGTTTGTGTTTATTGGAGGAGGTTGTATGTCATTTTTGTTTTAAGAGTAGCATTCCTTGGTAAAGCTAACTTTCCAAATGTTTGCCTTCGTAGGAAATGGCCCCGAGGAAGCTTGCCTCAAAGAGGTCCAGGAAGGATAAGGCAGCCGAAGGAACTAGTTCCGCTCCTGAGTATGACAGTCACCGCTTTAGGAGCGCTGTACACCAGCAATGCTTCGAGGCCATCAAGGGATGGTCGTTTCTCCGGGAGCGACGCGTCCAGCTCATAGACGGCGAGTATACTGATTTCCAGGAGGAGATAGGGCGCCGGCGGTGGACATCACTGGTTACTCCCATGGCCAAGTTCGATCCAGAAATAGTCCTCGAATTTTATGCCAATGCTTGCCAACAGAGGAGGGCGTGCGTGACATGAGGTCCTAGGTAAGGGGTCAGTGGATCCCGTTCGATGCAGATGCTATCAGCCAGCTCCTGGGATATCCGTTAGTGCTGGAAGAGGGCCAGGAGTGCGAGTATGGCCAGAGGAGGAACCGGTCTGATGGGTTCGATGAGGAGGCCATCGCCCAGCTGCTATGTATACCGAGGCAGGATTTTGCCCGGACTGCTGCAGGGAGGCGAGTGCGAATCATGCGCACCAACATGACCACCCTGACTCAGATATGGATGACTTTGCTGCTTAGCAACATCCTGCCCACCGATCATAATTCCGACCTCCCTCTGCCGAAGTGTCAGCTGGTGTACGCCATCCTGACGCGGATGAGCATCCATGTGGCTCAGTTAATCGCTGATGCCATTTATATTTTTGCAGGTATGGAGCCTACCAGGCATCCTTTGGATCCAGATAAGTCCAACAGGGCCCTGGGATTTCCCTCGCTGATCACAGGACTCTGTCAGTCGTTTGGAGTCCCCGTTGCACCTACCAAGGTAATTCGGCCGCCCATCACCCGGGCTTTTATTGAGAAGTACTGTACCCAGAGACAGGCTCAGGGTGATGCTCCACAGGCCGCGGGCGCGCCACCACCACCTCATCAGGCTGGCCAGGCTGGGTTATTTGACATGGGGCAGTATTTACGGCATTTGGTACGCCAGCAGGCGGCCAACCACCGGGCACATGTGCAGACCCATGATTGTCTGTACCAGATGAGCCTCAGCATGCAGAGCCAGGGCTTCGCTGCTTTTTCATGCCCTACTCCAGACCAGTTCAGGGCAGAGGTCGCATGGCCCGGAGATTGGCCCGAGGCCCAAGTAGGAGAGGTGCTCCCAGAAGCTCCCGGTGATGGCGAGGAGGCCCACGAGGACGAGGAGATGGCCGATTTGCTTGACTTCTTGGGAGGGAGTGGAGCTACATGACTGGGAGATCCCCAGATTCATGTTTTCTTTCATATTTCTTTTATCATTTTTATGTTATGTTATTTTTTTTGACTTGAGAGACTAATGTTTGTTTTTGATTGCTTCGATTGTCATTTGTACAGCGCATACATTTTTGTTTGGATTGTTGCGTTAGTGTTTATATCATTACTATCAATGATGTTTGAAATTCTGGAACTGTGTAGAGTTCTTCGTTTAAGAACATCGTCAAAAAAAATATATATATGTAAAACAAACAAAAATCAAAATAAAAAAGAAAAAAATGAACTGGAAAGAAGAGAGCAAGTAAGAAAAAAAAAAAGAAGAAAGAGAGCAAGTAAGAAAAAGAAAAACAAGTTGTCTAGCTGAAAAACCAACATGCTTTTGAAAAGAGATGACTTCCAACTTTTCTTTGAAAAATTCACTGATCATAACTAGTTTTTGAAAAAAATGTGTGTACACCTGAAGGGTGAATGCTGTGAAAATTTTCCCAGACGCCCAAAATGGACTCGGATGAATGCACAAATGGATAAAAGAACATATTTTGGAAACATTGGGTTGACTAAAATAGAGGAAATGAATCCTGAGCCCTAGCATCACATGACCATAAAAATTTGACACTTGAGTGTCCGCATAGGTGCATGCATGACCAGTTTTGCATAAAGTTTCCAAATCATCATTTTTGCATTTGTGTCATGGAAATAATGTGGGGCACCCCTTTTATCCTTGAGCCAAACCAAACCCCGACATGTATCATGTCTAGCCATTCTACAAACCTTGAGCCAAAATCCTGACTCACTATAATCCTTACCCTCGGAAGCAAAAAAGAAAAGAAAAATTCCAATCAAAGAGAAAGCAAAAAGAAAAGAAAGGAAATTCTCAATCAAAGAGTGGGAGAAAGCAAAAAGAAAAGAAAGAAAATTCCCAACCAAAGAATGGGAGAAAGTAAAAAAAGGAAGGAAAGAAAGTTCTTGATCAAAGAAACTAGAAGAAATGTACAGAAAGGTCTTTTGACCAGACAATATCTGAACAATACAGAATTGTCACCAAATGAACAAAAGGAAGGAAAGGAAACCATGACCTAAAGTGGTCTTCTCCCTTTGATTACCAACCAAAATCCTGTGCGTCGGTGACTTGCTCGCCTCGCGTCAAACAAGAACAGAAAAGGAAAAGGCCAAAAACACACAAAAGCCGAAAAAACCCACTTAAAGAACACATTCCCAAGGGAAGTCCTATTGATTCATGATCACGCATGTAATTTTTGATTTGATAGGAAATAATTTGCAAAGTCAAGTCATGACATATCTATGGTTCGGAATTAGGATGAAACACTTACCTGTGCGAGATTGATACACTTTGAGTGATTTTCTTCTATTTTTGTCGAACCCAGTGTTTCCTCTAAATGGTCATTTAGAAACGAAATGCTAACATCCAAAATCTCATTTATGGTTATGGGGGGGTTTCATCAGCAGACTCTCCTTCCCCGGTAGACGCATTGTTTTTCACTCAAAAAGGCATATGTTGCTCTAATCAGTTGGAATATTTGTCTCTTTGCTAAAGCATGTTTGCATTTTAGTGGAGAAAACACCGAGACTTTTTCAAGTCTCACAAGTTATCCAGAACTACGTAGGTCTGAGTTCCTCATTGGAGGATACGTAGGAGTAAGAGCCTCACTTTTGTCGACCACACCACCTTTTGTTGTCATGACCCACGAGCTGGTAGCCCGCGGAGACACCTTACGGTTATCCGCACCTCGTCATTCAGTGACCCCAAGTGTGATTGATGAGCAGAGGCCAATATGGTCATCTACGCCCTTTCCGGAGATGTCAGCATCTTCCGGTGGAGACTTTTTCAAGTCTCACAAGTTATCTAGAACTACGTAGGTCTGAGTTCCTCATTGGAGGATACGTAGGAGCAAGAGCCTTGCTTTTGTCGGCCGCCCCACAATCTCTGTCATACTAACCCTGAGGTCATGTGACATGCGGAGACAAAATTTGGTCATTCCGCACCCCTTTGCCATTCAGACACAGTCGTGTCCGATGGCACGCAGAGACAAATTATGGTCATTCTGCACCCTTTTGTCATCCAGAGGCGGCGGGCCCGATGACATGCAGAGACAAAATTTGGTCATTCCGCACCCCTTTGCCATTCAGACACAGTCGTGTCCGATGGCACGCAGAGACAAATTATGGTCATTCTGCACCCTTTTGTCATCCAGAGGCGGCGGGCCCGATGACATGCAGAGACAAAATTTGGTCATTCCGCACCCCTTTTCCATTCAGACACAGTCGTGTCCGATGGCATGCGGTGACAAAATTTGGTCATTCCGCACCCCTTTGCCATTCAGACACGGTCGTGTCCGATGGCACGCAGAGACAAATTATGGTCATTATGCACCCTTTTGTCATCTAGAGGCGGCGGGCCCGATGACATGCGGAGACAAAATTTGGTCATTCCGCACCCTTTTGCCATTCAGACACAGTCGTGTCCGATGGCACGCAGAGACAAATTATGGTCATTCTGCACCCTTTTGTCATCCAGAGGCGGCGGGCCCGATGACATGCAGAGACAAAATTTGGTCATTCCACACCCCTTTGCCATTTAGACACAGTTGTGTCCGATGGCACGCAGAGACAAATTATGGTCATTCTGCACCCTTCATCAATCGCGCCCGACAAGCCCGTTGACACACGGAGATTTACATCATCTTCTGCACTCACAAGATCTGTCATACTGACTTTTGAGTCACGCTGACGGGCGGAAATACCCGAGTGGTTATCCGTATAAACATTCTTTTGCTATCTGTAAGACAGAACGCTTGATAGCATGCAGAGACTGACATCGTCTTCTGCACCTTTTGTTCCCTCGGGAACAACAAGTCATTTGCATGCAGAGATTTTATGGTCACCCGCGACTCTCGTCAATCGAGAGGAACGAAATTAGTGTCTTATCTTTACTTTCCTTTTATCTCCAATAAAAGACAAGTAAAGAGGGGCAACTGTCATACCCTAATTTTGTCCGGGGACCTTTGCTTGATGACATGCGACCTTTGTTTGGTCCTTTTAAGGTGCTTGGCACCCATCATTAGGCAATTTGTGAAATTCCGGGACATGCTGAAAAACAAAAGAAATATTGATGCACAATCCGTAAGGTTCCGTGACACACCGGGAATCAAATGGAAGCATCGTTGCACAATTAGTGAGGTTCCGTAACATTCCGTAAGTCAAAAAAGGGATGATTATGTAATCCACAAGGTTCTGTAACATTACGGAAAGAAAACAAGTATCGTTACGAAATTCGTAAGTTTCCGTAACTTTACGAAAAAAGAATCACCAAAAAAAGGCAAGGGGGTGTACTTAGTAAAAATGGGGGTGCAAATAGCAACCAGGCCCACTTGGGCCCTCCAGAAGATTCCTCCAGAAGGCTGTTGCTTCTGGAGGAAGCAACCCTGCTCGCATGGGCGAGCTGGGCGGCAACCATCTCCCCTATTTTGCTATAAATAGGGGAGGAAGTGAGAAGGAAAAGGGTTCACCCCCTTAGGCACTTCTCTCTCTTTCGAATTTGCTTGGAAAAGTTGTTTCCGTGAAGAAAATCTAAGCCGAGGCGCTTCCGAAACGTTTCCGTAAGGAATTTCGCGAAGGTTTCGACCGTTCTTCGACGTTCTTCTTTCGTTCTTCATCGTTCTTCGATCTTCAACGGGTAAGTACCTCGAACCAAGCTTTTCGATTCATTCTATGTACCCGTGGTGGTCCACATTGTATTTTGTGTATTTCTATACTCGTTTCATTTACTTTTTATACCCCCTTTTGACGTGCTTAAGTCATTTTATTTAAGTCATTTCTCGCTTAACCTAAAAATAAAATAAATTTCCACCGATCGTTTGAATTGTATTATCCGTTAACTTCGGTTAAAATGAATTCCGACCGTTCGGTCGTGCCGTAACCACGTTGGAAATCAAAAAGAGGTAAAATAATAATATAATAACAAAAATATACCTTTTAGTAAAATAAAGCGGAAAATCAATCGGACGTTTTCTCTTTGGGATTTCTCATTCTTAATCGAATTGACTAATAACTAAAGTGAAACTAAGGCTAAAATCAACTCGCCTAGTCAAGCTCGTCCATAAAAATAGGTTTTTGAAAGTTTGTCATTTCAATTTCTTACTAAGTAAAATGGATCGTTTTCAAGGTCCAACGCCTTAAAATGATCACCTTTTAAGTAAAAAAGAATCACTTGATAAAAAAGAACTACGTAGGTCTGATTTCCTCATCGCAATTGAGGAATACGTAGGAGCAAAGGGAAACACCCTTGTCGACCATAAAAAGAGAAAAAAATATAAAAAGGGTATAAAGGATATAAAGACATAAAAAGGGAACATAAAAAATCAAAGTCATGTTTGCACATTCGATTAAAGGCTGCCGTCCCTTGGGACGGACGTGTGGGGTGCTAATACCTTCCCCGTGCGTAAATACAACTCCCAAACCTTTCACTTAAAAGTTCGTAGATCGCGTCTTTTCCGGTTTTTCCGACGTTTTTCTCAAATAAACGTTGGTGGTGACTCCGCGCGTATTCCTTTCGTGGAACACCCATCCCGCAAGTCACGCGTCGCCCTCCCGCCGAAGGGTAGGTTGCGACAGGAAGCAACGTGTTTTAATTCTAATATTTTCTAATTCAATTTTACTCACTGTTTAATTTACAAAAACAAACAAACCCTCCCCCCCCCCCCCCCCCCAATTCGTTACTTTTTTATTACTATCTATTATGAACCTTTGGTTGGCCATTGCTCATTGGGAGACGACCTAGGATCACTTTGTAGATATTGCATTTTTAATGTTTATTTGATTCGGGAAAGCCTCGATCAGGAAGTTATTGAAAGTTGAAAGTTGAAAAAGGAAGTTGGAAGTTGGAAAGGGAAGTTACTGGAAGTTGAAGTTGGAAGTTGGAAGTTGGAATTTCAAATTTCAAATTTGAATATTTTTTTTTGAATAGAAATTATTGTGCATGGTTAGTTGATTGTTAATTAAATTAATTTAATTTGAAATGTTTGGTGATTGATTGTGTTTGATTGGTGTGTTATTGTACTTGTTTTTGCTTGATTAATATTGAATGATTGTTTTAATGCCTTTTGGTACCACTTGATTCTCATACATTGCAACAAGTGGTAACATTTTTCTCCTCTCTATTCATAATTTGTTTTTGATGTTGACAAGGGTGATGTGCCATCATTTTCTTCTATTTTCTAAACCCTTTTTGCACCATTTTAATTATTGATTGGTCTTAATTGTCAATTAATTAGGCAGTTTTATTATTTGGGCTCATTTAGCTAATTTGATGTTTTTAATCTAATTTCAGGAATTAATGAAACATTGGGCTTAATCCGGATTTTGGTTGTGGACTTGAAGAGGGCAAATAAAGCAGCGCTTACCTTAGTTAATTTCTAATTAGGAAATTTTGCAATTTTATTTTATGTTGTTCAGTGTTTATTTCGTTTTGGGCCAGAGTATTGTAATAGGGCCCAGTGACTTTGAGTGACTCTTTTTAAATAGCTGCCTTGGGATTCGTGCAGGGCATTCTGTTATGCTATTTTCATTATTCAGAGCTTTGGTTTTAGGTTTTCACGTTTTTCTGTTCCCTTGTTACGGTTTTCGTTCTTAATGCAAAATTCCCTTTTCTGCTTCTAATTACGAGTTCATTCTTGCTTCTTCTTCTACTTTCGTTTACGTTTCTGTCTCATTTACGTTTCTGTTCATTTACGTTTCTGCTTCATGTTTCATTTGCGTTTTCTGCTTGAATCCATGGAAGGCTAGATTTTCTGGTGTTGTTTCCTTTTGAGGACGAAGCCCAACTCTCTTTGAGGTTTCGCTTGTAATGTGGTTCCCTGAGCCTAACTTGCATTCATGCTTAATGGACGAAGGGCTAACTGGTGTATGTGGTGCCTAATCACGTATTGACAACCCTAAGTTGATTTTCGCTTAGTAAATTGAAATAGGGTTGGATTAAGTGGTTGACTGTTAGGGACGAATTCTCCATAACCCAGGATAAGAGAATGGCTTCTGAATCAAACGAAACAATCCGTTTTTAATATTAGTAGTTTCGTATTCTAGTTTACTTGTTCTGCTCTTTAATCACAAAACAAACAACCCCCCCCAATCGTTACTGTTACTGCAAGTATATTATGAACAATTGGTGTGTCACTGCTCGTTGGGAAACGACCTAGGATCACTTCCTAGTTACTGCATTTTCATGTTTATTTGATTCGGGTACGGCCTCGATCAAATTTGGCACCGTTGCCGGGGGGCAGTGTCCAAAGGTTCATAATAGCTAGCTAGTGTTGTGTGTTTAATCCCTTCGTGTTTTATGTTTAACTGTTAGTATTGTGTTAGTATGTGTGTTAGTGTTGTTTAGTGTCCTGGTATTTTGTTTAGTGTGTGTTCTGTTTCAGTTTTCCCATTAAGCATTTCCCCTGTTTCAGTCTTGGGTGTTTTGCTGTGAATAGTGTTTTGCGACGGACTTAGCGACCACTTTTGCTTGCGGCAAAACAGAGTAGTAGTAGAAATCAATTAGAGATGGATTTTAGCGACCACCCATGTTGAATTATTTGTGATTTTTTGTTTTAGTAGCTAGGGTTGTTATTTTTGGCTGAATTTTTTTGTGGTAACTTCTTTTAATCCATATTTTGTGGGAAAAATAGCTAGATCCTTTAGTTTGGTCAGATTTGAAAGTTCCAAAAAACTAGCAAATTTTGTGTTTGTCAAAACTTCAAACGGCCATAACTTTTGCTCCGGTTATCAGAATTGCAATTATTATATATGCATTTGGGGTAGAAAAAAATTTCCTACACCGTGGTAGTTGGCCTTAGGCCGGCTGAGGTCTCCATCATTCAAAAATAGTGATTCTGTCAAAAGTTTTTTATTTTTCAAGTTTTATTCACTTATTTTTCTTAAACTACCATTTTTAGCTTCCATAGTTAGACTTTGAATTTTTGCCTAAAAATTTTGTGCTATCTTTTCATCATTTTATAAGGTAGCTCACAAAATTTCAAGTCATTTGGATATCATTTGAGGGTAGTTGTAGTTCAAACCTGCACCTTTATTTACATGACAAAGCAACTAGTTGTGCATGCTGAATGTAGTGTATGACTAGAGGCAATCCATCTGACTTACAACCCTTTGATCCTGAGATAGATAGGACATTTCATAGATTAGTTAGGCATCATTTTATACCTTTCGATCATCCTGAGCATTCCATTACTGGTGAATCTGTGCATTCTGTTATTGGTGATTTTGAACATCTTGATTTTGAGCATTATAATTTTGAGCATTCTGATTCTGAGCATTCTGATTTTGAACATTCTGAGAACACGGCACAACCTCCACCCCGTGAGAGGACTCTAAGGGAAATGGCTGCACCTGATTTCACCTACCAAAGCTTGTGCATCCAATACCCTGATGAGGATGTCCCATATGTTCTTAAAACTGGACTGATTCATTTGCTTCCAAAGTTTCATGGCCTTGCAGGTGAAGACCCGCACAAACATTTGAAGGAATTTCATATTGTCTGCTCCACCATGAAACCCCCAGATGTCCAGGAGGATCACATATTTCTGAAGGCTTTTCCTCATTCTTTGGAGGGAGTGGCAAAGGACTGGTTGTATTACCTTGCTCCAAGGTCCATCACGAGCTGGGATGGCCTTAAGAGAGTATTCTTAGAAAAAATTTTCCCTGCTTCCAGGACCACAGCCATCAGGAAAGATATCTCAGGTATTAGACAACTCAGTGGAGAGAGCCTGTATGAGTACTGGGAGCGATTTAAAAAATTATGTGCCAGTTGCCCTCACCATCAGATTTCAGAGCAGCTTCTTCTCCAATATTTTTATAAAGGACTCAGTAATATGGAGATAAGTATGATAGATGCTGCCAGTGGTGAAGCCCTTGGAGACATGACTCCTGCTGAAGTTAGAAATTTAATTGAGAAGATGGCTTCCAACTCCTAGCAGTTTAGCGCCAGAAATGATGCCATAGTCATTAGAGGAGTGCATGAGGTAGCTACAAACTCAGCTGCATCATCTGAGACTAAGAAGCTTGAAGGCAAACTGGATGCATTGGTTAACTTGGTAACCCAGCTGGCCTTGAATCAGAAATTTGTACCTGTTGCAAGGGTTTATGGTTTGTGCTCCTCTACTGACCACCATACAGACCTTTGCCCTTCCATGCAGCAACCTGGAGCAATCGAGCAGCCTGAAGCCTATGCTGCAAATATTTACAATAGACCTCCTCAACCTCAGCAGCAAAATCAACCACAGCAGAACAACTATGACCTCTCCAGCAACAGATACAACCCTGGATGGAGGAATCACCCTAACCTCAGATGGTCCAGCCCTCAGCAACAACAACAGCAGCCTGCTCCTTCCTTCCAAAATGCTGCTGGCCCGAGCAGACCATACATTCCTCCACCAATCCAACAACAGCAACAACCCCAAAAACAGCCAACAGTTAAGGCCCCTCCACAACCTTCCCTCGAAGAACTTGTGAGGCAAATGACTATGCAGAACATGCAGTTTCAGCAAGAGACCAGAGCCTCCATTCAGAGCTTAACCAATCAGATGGGACAATTGGCTACCCAATTGAATCAACAACAGTCCCAGAATTCTGACAAGTTGCCTTCTCAAGCTGTCCAAAATTCCAAAAATGTCAGTGCCATTTCATTGAGGTCGGGAAAGCAGTGTCAAGGACCTCAACCCGTAGCACCTTCCTCATCTGCAAATGAACCTGCCAAACTTCACTCTACTCCAGAAAAAGGTGATGACAAAAATTTACCTAACAATTTTTGTGCAGGTGAATCTTCTTCCACAGGTAATTCTGATTTGCAGAAGCAGCACATTCCCCCTCTTCCATTCCCTCCAAGAGCAGTTTCCAACAAAAAAAATGGAAGAGGCAGAGAAAGAGATTTTGGACACGTTTAGAAAAGTAGAGGTAAACATACCTCTGTTGGATGCAATAAAGCAAATTCCAAGATATGCCAAATTCTTGAAGGAGCTGTGCACTAATAAGCGGAAGCTTAAAGGGAGTGGACAGATTAGCATGGGCAGAAATGTCTCCGCATTGATTGGTAAATCTGTTCCTCAAATTCCTGAAAAATGCAAAGATCCAGGTACATTCAGTATACCTTGTATTATAGGGAATAGTAAGTTTGACAATGCCATGCTAGATTTAGGAGCCTCTGTTAGTGTTATGCCTCTGTCGATTTTTAATTCTCTATCTCTAGGTCCCTTGCAGTCAACTGATGTGGTAATTCATTTAGCTAATAGAAGTGTTGCCTATCCTGTTGGTTTCATAGAAGATGTCTTAGTTAGAGTTGGTGAATTGATTTTCCCTGTTGATTTTTATATCTTGAATATGGAAGATGGATTTTCTCAAGGATCAGTTCCCATCATTCTAGGCAGACCCTTTATGAAAACTGCTAGAACTAAGATAGATGTTTATGCAGGCACACTGTCTATGGAGTTTGGTGATATAACTGTTCATTTTAATATTCTGGATGCTATGAAATACCCATATGAAGATCTTTCTGTATTTCGTGCTGAAATAATTGACTATGTTGTTGATGAATACATGACTGATCTTTATTCTAATCTGCATGCCTCTCACTCTTCATTCATTGAGTCTGAAATTGTACTTGATCATATGTCTGAATTTGATGCTGAGAGTGAATCTGAGAGTGAATTTGAGAGTGATATTGATTGCATGTCTGGTGGTGGTGTTTTACCTCTTGTGATTGATTTTATAGAGTCAGATAGGACTAACCATGTTTCAGGAAGTACACATACCTCTGACTTTCTTTATGAGGTAAAGGCTGAGAAACCATCTCCTTCTACCATTGTCCAGCCGACCACACCAGAATTGAAGCCTCTGTCATCAAATTTAAAATACGCTTACTTGGATGATAGCAAGAGTTTTCCAGTGATTATATCTGCCTCCATTGCTGATGAGCAAGAGGAGAAGTTGTTGTCAGTTCTCAAGAAGCATAAGAAGGCTATAGGCTGGACCCTGGCGGACATTCCTGGTATTAGCCCATCCACATGTATGCATCGAATAAATTTAGAGGATGGAGCTAAACCAGTAAGACAGCCACAGAGAAGACTCAACCCGGTGATTCTTGATGTAGTGAAGAAGGAGATAACCAAGCTTTTGCAAGCTGGAATCATTTATCCTATCTCCGACAGCCAATGGGTGAGTCCCGTCCAGGTAGTCCCGAAGAAGACCGGCCTCACAGTGATAAAAAATGAGAAGGAGGAGCTAATTCCTACTCGGGTGCAGAACAGTTGGAGAGTCTGCATTGACTATAGGAGGCTGAACCAGGTTACCAAAAAGGACCATTTTCCCCTTCCATTCATTGATCAGATGCTTGAACGCCTGGCAGGTAAATCCCACTACTGTTTCCTTGATGGTTTTTCTGGTTATATGCAAATTACTATTGCTCCTGAGGATCAGGAAAAGACCACATTCACCTGCCCCTTCGGCACTTTTGCCTATAGGAGGATGCCTTTCGGCCTGTGCAATGCCCCTAGTACCTTCCAGCGGTGCATGATTAGTATTTTTAGTGATTTTTTAGAAAATTGCATAGAGGTGTTTATGGATGATTTCACTGTATATGGATCCTCTTTTGATGGTTGTTTGAATAGTTTGGAAAAAGTTTTGAATAGATGCATTGAAACTAACCTTGTTCTAAATTTTGAACAATGTCATTTTATGGTTGAGCAAGGTATAGTTTTAGGCCACATTATTTCCAATAAGGGTATTGAAGTAGATCCTGCAAAAAATTTTGTTATTTCACAATTGCCTTACCCCTCTTGTGTGCGAGAGGTGCGATCATTTCTTGGTCATGCAGGATTCTACAGGCGCTTTATAAGGGATTTTAGCAAAGTAACCCTTCCATTGTCCAACTTGTTGCAAAAGGAAGTGGAGTTTGACTTTAATGACAGATGCAAAGAGGCTTTTGATTGCCTCAAAAGAGCGCTGACTACCACCCCCATCATCCAGGCACCCGACTGGACAGCCCCTTTTGAGCTTATGTGTGATGCATCAAATTATGCATTGGGGGCTGTCCTTGCTCAGAAAATTGATAAATTGCCCAGGGTGATATACTATGCTTCTAGGACTTTAGATGCTGCCCAAGCGAATTATACTACTACTGAGAAGGAGCTTCTAGCCATAGTTTTTGCTCTTGAAAAATTTCGATCTTATTTGCTTGGTACTCGCATTATTGTTTATACTGACCATGCAGCTTTAAAGTACTTGTTGAAGAAGGCTGATTCTAAGCCTAGGTTGATCCGATGGATGCTCTGGCTCCAAGAGTTTGACTTGGAGATCCGTGATAGGAGCGGAGCACAAAATCTAGTTGCTGATCATTTGAGTCGGATCGAACGTGTATCTGATGCAGATTCACCTATTCGGGATGATTTCCCGGATGATCATTTGTATATACTGTATAGTATTTCTGACTCTCTTTCTACTCCCTGGTTTTCTAATATTGTCAATTATTTAGTTGCTTCTGTTTTTCCTCCCTTAGCATCTAAGGCCCAAAAAGATAAAATTAAAAGTGATGCTAAGCATTTTATTTGGGATGACCCCTACTTGTGGAAATTGTGCAGTGATCAGGTCATTAGACAATGCATTCCAGATCATGAGACTGACTCAGTCCTGCAGTTTTGTCATTCTTCCGCACTGGGAGGTCATCTAGGTGTTCAAAGGACAGCTCGCAAAGTGCTTGATTGTGGTTTTTTTTGGCCCACCATCTTTAAAGATGCGTGGAAGATCTGCAGCACTTGTGAGCAGTGTCAGAGTGCAGGAAATACACTTACATGGCGACAACAAATGCCTCAGCAACCTATGCTATTCTGTGAGGTGTTTGATGTTTGGGGTATAGATTTCATGGGCCCTTTTCCTGTCTCTTTTGGTTATGTTTACATTCTCCTTGCAGTTGACTATGTTTCAAAATGGGTGGAAGCCAAGCCCACTAGAACTAATGATGCTAAAGTTGTTGCAGACTTTGTCAGGTCTAATTTGTTTTGCAGGTTTGGAGTACCTAAAGCAATTGTTAGTGATCAAGGAACCCATTTTTGCAACAGGACAATGCATGCCCTGCTTAAAAAGTACGGGGTGGTACACAGGGTATCCACACCATACCACCCCTAGACCAATGGACAGGCAGAAATTTCTAACCGAGAAATCAAGCGAAATTTAGAGAAGATTGTGCAGCCAAGCAGGAAAGATTGGAGTACCAGGCTTGATGATGCTCTCTGGGTGCATCGGACTGCCTACAAAGCACCCATAGGAATGTCTCCTTATCGGGTTGTCTTTGGAAAGGCATGTCATCTTCCAGTGGAAATTGAGCACAAAGCTTACTGGGCAGTGAAGACTTGCAACTTCTCTATGGATCAAGCTGGTGAGGAAAGAAAGTTGCAACTGAGTGAGTTAGATGAAATCCGCCTAGAAGCCTACGAGAATGCCAAGTTCTACAAAGAAAAGACCAAGAAGTTCCATGATAGCATGATAGTTAAAAAAGACTTCGTGGTTGGGCAAAAAGTGTTATTGTATAATTCTAGGCTTGGACTCATTAGTGGTAAGTTGAGGTCTAAGTGGATTGGTCCTTTTGTTGTTACTAATGTTTTTCCTTATGGTACAGTTGAGATCTAAAGTGACTCCACAAACAAGAGCTTCAAGGTCAACGGACATCGACTTAAGCCATTCCTCACGAACCCTTCTTTAGTGGACGTAGTGGTGGAAGAGACTTCCTTACTCCACCCTACTCTTCCTCCACCATGACTTAGGGAGTTTTTCTTTTCCTATCTCCTTCTTTGCTTTTATTACACTTGTCCGATTCTCTTTGATAATTTAATTGTTTTTAATATTTTAATTGTGTTACATTGAGGACAATGTGTTGTTTAAGTATGGGGGGGGGGGAGTGTTCTTTGGTTTTGCTAGTTTTGTTGGTTTTGTTAATTTGTTAGTTGTGTTAATTTGTTAATGTTGTTAGTTTCGTCGGATTTTTAGTTTAATATTTTCGGTCAATTTTGTGTGCACGTACGACTTTGCATGTTTTTCTTTGAATTATAGGATATGTTCAAGAAATGGGTAATTGTTTTGAAAATAAAAGTTCTTGACATTTTGTGACTTGAAATCCTTGATTCTTCTCTACATGTCATGATAGTTTTGAAAGCTCAATTTGAAAGTGATGAGTTTACCTTTGTGAGAATTTGAGCCATCCATCATCATAATCATTTGGTGTGTTTTGCCCCATTGATTGCTTGCACAATAGCCTTGGCTTGATTCTTGTTGATGCGTCCCAATTCCCATGCATATTTGGAAATGATTGAGGCAATTTTGTTCTTATAAGCTTCTAGCCAAATGGACTTGCCTTGAATTAATTCCTTTGATAGCCCTTTTGAGCCTTGTTTCCCTTTCCTTGTTTTGGAGCTCACTACAAGCCTTAAGTGAAAAACCATGATATCACCATATCCTTAAGGAATTTTGGAGCTTTGGAATTGTTTTGGGAATAAGTGTGGGGGGTTTTTGTTTCATTGGACAACTTGTTTTGTTGGCTATGCTTCATGATGTATTTTGGGCCATACTTGATGTACATTGTATATTGGTTAAATGTTGGACATGCTGAATGAAATGTTGTTTCTCAAAGGCTATAGAGTAAAAAAAAAATCAGAAAAAAAAATTCGAAAAAAAGAAAAAGAAAAGCAATAAAGTTGAGTGAATAAGATCTTAAATGGCACAAGAATGATGAAACTCTTGGTTCTACTCTTCATGTTTAAATTTTATCTTTACTTCTTTTTATTTTCTTATTTTTTTCTTAATATGCACTTATTCCCCATTGCTCCTCTATTCCTTTGGGATTTAGCCACTTATTCCATATTTCTCCATACCTTGTCCTTGGCCCCATTACAACCTTAAAAGACCTTTTGATCCTCATGTGCTTGTGTTTGTGGGTTGATTGTCAATTTTAGAATCTTGCCAAGTCTATGTGGTGTTTGCTTTCATGGGTGCTTTGAGGGTAAATAGTAGCCTAGACACTTGAGAGATAGAGTGTATATCTTGTGAGGCTTTATCACTTTTCATTCTTGAGCTGATTAACTATTTTGCCATGATTAGGTTGCTTGGATGATTTTCATGAATGTCTTGACTTTTTGGATCTCCTTATGTTAGATGTTACCCATTCCTTTCATTCCTTGATGTTCATTGAGAAATATATGAATGTTTTTGTTTGTCTCTCTTTGATATCCTTGGATTTTGTTCTTTGTTTCATTTTGCCCAGGAGTGCAAAAGGCTAAGTATGGGGGGTTTTGATGTGCCATCATTTTCTTCTATTTTCTAAACCCTTTTTGCACCATTTTAATTATTGATTGGTCTTAATTGTCAATTAATTAGGCAGTTTTATTATTTGGGCTCATTTAGCTAATTTGATGTTTTTAATCTAATTTCAGGAATTAATGAAACATTGGGCTTAATCCGGATTTTGGTTGTGGACTTGAAGAGGGCAAATAAAGCAGTGCTTACCTTAGTTAATTTCTAATTAGGAAATTTCGCAATTTTATTTTATGTTGTTCAGTGTTTATTTCGTGTTGGGCCAGAGTATTGTAATAGGGCCCAGTGACTTTGAGTGACTCTTTTTAAATAGCTGCCTTGGGATTCATGCAGGGCATTCTGTTATGCTATTTTCATTATTCAGAGCTTTGATTTTAGGTTTTCACATTTTTCTGTTCCCTTGTTACGGTTTTCGTTCTTAATGCAAAATTTCGTTTTCTGCTTCTAATTACGAGTTCATTCTTGCTTCTTCTTCTACTTTCATTTACGTTTCTGTCTCATTTACGTTTCTGTTCATTTACGTTTCTGCTTCATGTTTCATTTGCGTTTTCTGCTTGAATCCATGGAAGGCTAGATTTTCTGGTGTTGTTTCCTTTTGAGGACGAAGCCCAACTCTCTTTGAGGTTTCGCTTGTAATGTGGTTCCCTGACAGTTCTCCCTTCACCAATTATCCCAAATTCGTGAATATTAATCAGTGCACGCTTCGTGTTCGATTAATTGCCTCTGAGCCTAACTTGCGTTCATGCTTAATGGACGAAGGGCTAACTGGTGTATGTGGTGCCTAATCACGTATTGACAACCCTAAGTTGATTTTTGCTTAGTAAATTGAAATAGAGTTGGATTAAGTGGTTGACTGTTAGGGACGAATTCTCCATAACCCAGGATAAGAGAATGGCTTCTGAATCAAAGGAAACAACCCATTTTTAATATTAGTAGTTTCGTATTCTAGTTTACTTGTTCTGCTCTTTAATCACAAAACAAACAAACCCCCCCCCCCAATCGTTACTATTACTACAAGTATATTATGAACAATTGGTGTGTCACCGCTCGTTGGGAAACGACCTAGGATCACTTCCTAGTTACTGCATTTTCATGTTTATTTGATTCGGGTACGGCCTCGATCAAAGGGGGAGAGATAGATAAAAGATATATGAAATCTTTATGACACTGTCTCATATAAGCAATCATTGCAAAACAAAGGGGGAGTAAAACTATATACAAATGGATATTTTTTTGTTCTTGTTGCTCCTAACCTACAGGTGGTTGTCATCATCAAAAAGGGGGAGAATGTAAATCATGAAGATTTTGATGATGTCAAAAAAATCAAGCCTTGGATAATGAGTGTCATCATAAAAAAGGGAGAGAATATGGATCATGTATTGTTTTGATGATGTCGAAAAGAAATCACTTGATTGTCATTATCAAAAAGGGGGAGAATGTGAATGTATGTATACATGATTTTGATGATGTCAATGATAAGTGCATCTCAAGTTTGATCCAAGTCAAGAATTCATAAATTCAAAAAATAACTCCCAAGAGTCACAACTCTTCAGAAAATAACTCTTGAGAGTCACATCTGTTCAAGAGATTTTTGAATGGTCATCAAAGGCCTATAAATATGTGACTTGGGACACAAAATGTATGAGAGAGATATTCCAAGAGAACTTCATTACCAAATGCTCTCTCAAAAGAAACTCTTGGGCAAACACTTGCAAATCCATTAAGAGTTCATCCATGGACTTCAATTGTAATATCCTTCTCTTCAAGAGAGAATTCCTTTTCTTTCTTCTCATTCAAAAAGATTGATTAAGGGACTGAGGATCTCTTAAGTTGTAAGGATTCCTGAACACAAGGGATGAGTTATCCCTGTATGGTTCAGACTTTGTAAACGGATTTTTACAAAGGGAGTGGAAAATCTCAAGTGGGTTGCTTGAGTACTGGACATAGGCACAGACTTTGACATAAACTATATGATCGAATCTTGGTGTCAAGGTTCTTAACAGTTTGTCAATGATCCCTAAGTCTAATTGCTTGTCACCATAAGCATTCATTTGATTTGTAATTGCCAAGATTCGAGAAAAGAACTCACCAATGCTTTTTAGATCACTCATTAGTAGAAGTTCATACTGCCTTCTCAAGGTTTGCAACTTCACCTTCTTGAGTTTGCTATCCCCTGCATAGGATTTCTCTAGAATATCCCATGCCTTCTTTACAGTATCAACAGATCTAATTTTTTGGAAATTATCTGCATCTACACACTGATGAATAATGAACAATGTCTTTGCATCTTTTTTCATCAAATCACGGTGAGCCACCTACTGTGCATCAGTTGGGTTCTTTTCAGGTTCTTGAACCCCTTCTTGCACCACTTTTGTCACATCTTGAAATCGAAAGATTACCTTCATTTGAGCAGACCAATCATCATAGTTCTTGCCTATGAGAATAGGCATAGATGCAGGAAAATTTCCATTTGAAGAAGCCATCTCAATTTCGGTATCCAGGGATCTTAAACCTTGGCTTTGAATACCAGTTTGTTGGAACAATAAAGTTCTCACACTATGCACTCACTGTCACTCTATGTTAGAGAATAAGAGAAGATGATGAAGGAATTAATTGAGAGAAAATAGAGGGAACTTAGAATTCTGAATTAAAACTTTTGCATTCTCATCCTTCTCATTGATAATCACTATTGTTTTTATATACACTGCACATGTAGCTATAACAAACTTCATAGCTATCAAACTAACTTCTAAATGAATCACTAACTAACTCCTTACTAACTAACTGAATTATAGCATACATCAACAATATTGGCTAAAACAAAGTACCTTAGGATAGTAACCATAGAGACAAGGACCCCACTTGAAGCCCTCACTGCATGATAGAAAAAGAAAATTTACTATTATTGTAGGGTTTATAGTATAATGACATGATGAATGGAGGTGGAAATAGGATTTCTATTATTTTGTTGTTCGTCTTTTAAAAAATGCATTAATAAATGAGAGGGGGTTTACTAATTAATTGAGGAAGGTATATATATATATATATATATATATATATATATATATATATCCTTGTAAAAAGAAAATTAAGATCTCAAATTATTAAAAAAAAAACCTTTCCCTTGTAAATTAAAATCGAGTTGGCCTATGAAGTAGATCCTTCACGAGTGACGATTTAGTATGGAAGGGGAAGATCTGATTAAAAGAAGGCCCACTTGATACGAATGAGCATGGGCCGCCATGATATTGGTCTACCTATACACATCACAAAATCTTACAATCCAACACCTCTAAAGGCATTGCTCTCCCTATACGAAATAATGATAATTTTTTAGAGGTATAATGATCAATTATTAAATGTTACGTATAATGTAATTTTCAATCGGTTGTTTATAGCATAGTGTTGTGTTTGCAAAGTAAGCCAGTTGGTGTATATTGAAATACCTGAAATATCTTTCAAAAACTTTTGAAAGTTTTTCTCAAACAAATATCAATGGGCGATAGGTTTTGTCCAAGGAGTTTGAAATCACGTGGTACTTAAGAAATTAGTTCACAAAGCTTGGATACAGTAGTGTAGAAGTAACTTATAGAAAAGAATTAGTTATATAGAAGTAATAAAGAAAACACAAGCGTTTTATACTGGTTCACCCCAACTCTTGGGCTACATCTAATTCCCCGTCAAACCTTGAAGGATTCCACTAATCAATTCTTTGATTACAACCAAGTATTCTCTATGCCACTTCTAGTTACAACGAGTACTTTCTAGGTCACTCTTGACACTACCCTTAATCTTTCCCTGAGATTAAAAGTCAAATATTATTTGTCATCAAGTCACTCATGGCTTTCACAAACAACAGATGTTTGATAGAAAATGTATTTTAATCACTCAAAGAGTGGTTACCCAATTAGTTCTGATACAATGGAACTTGCTAACTTAGTACAACTAAGATTCACTTATTTCGCTCAAGTTTCTTTCAACCAGCAAGACTGGCCGCGTCACAACACTTTGTTCGTTTTGTCTCATATTATTCTCTTGTTATGCAAGAACTTAACACAAACATCTTTCAACTTTATATAGACTTCAAAGCTTCAATCCATTGAGAGATCTCAACTATCCATTATCTAATAGCTTTGGTGTTTGAAGTATAGTTTGTATCATATCTTCATAGAAGTATAGTTTGTAAGTGTCACCTTGTGCTCAGAACTGACTTTTCAGCATGCAAATTAAAAATAACGTTAACAACATAAGATGAAAAGAATTAAGAATATCAAGACAAGTCAATTTAAATATTCCCTTTTGTGCGCTAAGGCACGAGTTGCTTACTGAACCTATAGACGTTACTTTTTAATGATTGTTTTCAATACTTGGGGATCAAGTAATTGTTCCATTTCTTTTGTAATGCGAGTTAGGTGCTTTAGCGCCTGTCTTCTCAAGACTGGACATTGAGGTAGTATTGTCCAATGATCGATGCTTTGGCTATCATTTAGAGCCTTTCTATTTATGCTTTTCTTCTTATATCTCATAGAGATAGATGAACCTGTCACTTAAGCATGAAAGGTTAATACATAAAATTTATACTTTGTTAACATCAAAACCTCAGGGATTTAATTTTTTGGTATGGTCCAATATGACTTGGACGTAGCCAGACTTATCAATCTCCCTCTTTTTGATGATGACAAATAGTATAAATTTTGATACCAAAAGGATAAGATGAGGAGATTAAGATCAAGGTATCAAAGTAGTTTAGAATGTACTATTGCACACCACTTAATTTTGGTTTGTGTATTTGAGGAGTATAACTTTGATATACAACAAAATTGTTAAGCATCAAAACATAAGGAGATCTTTGAAAAACATAATCAGAGCAGATATTGCATAATTAGAGCAAACATGTTATTAGAATGAATGAGCAGATTGTGTGAGGATAAATGAGACTTTCCTTGAGTTCATTATCGTAAGCATGTGTCAGAGAATCTGTATTAATCAGAGCATACATAGTATATGTGTAGGGAAATTAAAAAACATGAAAAACACACATATGTGACCACCAGAACACTTGTTTTATTAAAAAAATAGATAAGTACAAGTGTTTTATAAATCAAAATTCTTATTCTACTTTCTCCTCCTTTGTTATTATCAAAAGACATGGGTTTGAAGAGAAAAAGGAAATGACATTGAACATCATAGTCAACCTTCAGTGGACAGAGGTTGAAGGATAGTTGGTGGTGACTTAGGTGGTGAAGGCAGAGGCATAGGCATAGGATTCAAAATGGTTGCAGGTGTAGGAATAGTGGTTGGACGAATGAAGGCAGCCTTTGTTGCATTAATAAATTCATATTGAAGAGCATAGAGTCTTTGAAGGACTTGTGTGAGGACTCCAAAGCATTCTTTATCAACAAATTGGTTTCCATCCGTTCAGCAAGGAACCTTATTTAGATTGTTTCTTCTAGGTTGGCCTGTTCAAGGTGCAACAGTTCTTGAATGTGCTCCTTAGCACACTAGTTGGAGCAAAGGTGGTCAAGGAGGTTATCTCTCGAAGAGTACTGGAAGTGTTGATTGTCGTGAGTGCATCTCCAATGATGGGTTAAGCTTGGGAACCCACTTCAATTTGTGGAGGTTCAACAACATCGACCTGAGGTCCAAGATGTGCATGAAAATTGTTAAAGAACTCTTCTGGCTTGAGCTTCTCCTATTGTTGTTAGCTTCAGCTTCCTTTTGCATCTCCATCAACTGGCGGTTGATTTTGACTTGTTTCCTTTGAAGTTCAGCTGGCATACCTTGTCCTGGAACCCTAGGGTTCTGATCAGGAGAGAATAAATGCTCTTTAAGCCTGGGAAACCATGCCTAAGTAGTTAGAATTGCTCTTCTCATAGCGATGTAGAAGCAAGCTTCATGATGATGAATCAAGTTGATTCAAGTAGTTTTGATAATGACAAAGACGATGACAAAAAGCCCACCGAATGATTCCAAGATTGAGTCAACAAGTTCAAGATCAAGTTTAATTTCAAGTTTCATGAAGAGAAGATGAATTCAAGTTTCAAGAGAAGAAATCAAGAAGACTTCACAAGGAAGTATTGAAAAGATTTTTCAAAAACAAACATAGCACAGTTTTGTTTTTCAAAAGAGTTTTTCTCAAAATTTTCTAAGTTACCAGAGTTTTTACTCTCTGGTAATCGATTACCAGTTTCCTGTAATCGATTACCAGTGGCAAAGTTTGATTTCAAAAGCTTTCAACAGAATTTGCAATGTTCCAATTGATTTCAAAATGGTGTAATCGATTACAAGATATTGGTAATCGATTACCAGTGTATTTGAACGTTGAAATTCAAAATCAATTGTGAAGAGTCATATCCTTTTATAAAAAGCCTTGTGTAATCGATTACAAGGATTTGGTAATTGATTACCAGTGACAAGTTTTGAATAAAAATCAAAAGATGTAACTCTTCCAATGGCTTTCAGGTTTTTCTAAAGGTTATAACTCTTCTAATGATTTTCTTGACCAGACATGAAGAGTCTATAAAAGCAAGACTTTGACTTGCATTTAAAGAACAATCATTACAACATTTTCATATATTCTTTTACAACCTTTAAATCTCTTTGAACATCTTCTTGAACTTCTTCTTCTTCTTGCTTTGCCAATTCTGAGTCTTCTGGTTTCCAAACTTTCACAAAAAACAAAAGTATGCTATTCATCTTTTTCATTCTCTTCTCCCTTTGCCAAAAAGAATTCACCAAGGACTAACCACCTGAATTCTTTTTTAGTCTCTCTTCTCCCTTTTCCAAAAGAACAAAGGACTAACCGCCTGAATTCTTTTATGTCTCCCTTCTCCCTTGTCAAAGAATTCAAAATGACACAGTCTGAGAATTCTTTTGATTTTTCCCTTTCCCATAAACAAAAGATTTCAAAGGACTAATCGCCTGAGATATCTTTTGTTTCCCCTTCACAAAGTTTCAAAGGACTAACCGCTTGAGAACTTTGTCTTAACACATTGGAGGGTACATCATTTGTGGTACAAATAGAGGGTATATCTACTTGGGTTGTTGTGGCTGAGAACAAGAAAGGGTAAATCTCTTGTGGATCAGTTCAAGTGGGGGTACATCCACTTGGTTGTTCAAAGAGAACAAGGGAGGGTACATCCCTTGTGGATCTTTACTTGTAAAGGATTTTTACAAGGTTGAAAAGAAATCTCAAGGACCACAGGTCGCTTGGGGACTGGATGTAGGCACGAGTTGTTGCCGAACCAGTATAAAACTCTTGTGTTTGTCTTCTTCTTCCCTACACTCTTTAATTTATGTTGTGCACTTTAATTATCACTTTTACTTTTGGTTAAGTTTCTATTTATGCTTTTTACTGTCTTAACATTATAGTAAAAGCCTAAGAAGGATAGATTTTTTTAATTGGTAAAGGTTCATTAATAATTAATTCAACCCCCCCCCCCCCCTTCTTAATTATTCCGAGGCCATTTGATCCAACAAGCGACGTCTAAGTACTTGTATAAGATAAAGACAAACCAAGTGTGAAGAGGATTAGTATCATGGATGAGTTGTTGATAGAACTCATTATCCCCCTCTTGCCTAAGGAAGCACACCTGTCAATTATTGAATCTATAAATCTTTGTTGGACGCAAGATCTGCACCATGCACATATGATTGAAGGTGTCTTCCTTATCATACTTTGAAGTGGAAGCATGATGAGAGTTTTCGTACATGTCTTTAAAATAAAAGAGCATGGCGCATTTTTATCAAACTTAGTATTTGTCTTCAGAGCAATGGTTTTCTTAGCAGAATCCCTGGTGAAGTACCAACTCCAATTGTAAGGAATTGGACGCAAGGCAATATTATCCTTTAGACCCGGATGAGGCATATGTTTGCTGTGAGGAGGAACCTTGCCTTTCTTCTTTCTAAGGTCCAATGGAGGCAACCTTGGAGCGATGCGATTTGGCATGAACTTTATGGTACTGGTGGGTCTGATATGAATTCCTGGAGGATAGCTTAGCCTCTAGTCAGTTAGCCCACATTGCATAATCATCACCCCAACATTAAAGATGTCATCCTTAGTTAAAGGGAAGGGCTTGGTGACCATAGACTAAAGGAACAAACTTGGACATTAGAGTGAAGAGTTGGATGTGCTTTGGATGCAGAAAAGGTTGCAAGAAATCATTAGAGGATTATCTATTGGGCATCAATCTTCCGAAACCATCCAATGATGCCCTTATCGAAACCACAGTAGATGAAGGCTTGGACACCTTGGGATGAAGTTGCTTCAATGTTGGTGGGGGAAGAACTTCAATCTCGATTGGTGCCTCCAACTCAGTAGAAAAAGAAGATGCAAATGAAGAATATTTTGTGGATGAATAGAGGGCATGTAACTTCTTCTTCTTCTTCAATATCTAATGGAAACTATGTCCAATCCACCAAAGGTTGGAATTCCATGTCTAGTCTTCATTGAATAAAAGAAAGGCCCTGGAAAGTGCAACCTTGAAATATCATCTGTGGTGAGGTTTGGGTCAAAGGTAGGTGCTCCTTGATATTGGAAGTGGTCAAGGTGGATAGGAGATGGAGGTGCTTCATCCTAAACTTCATCATCCATAGCAGTAATGGACTCAGTTCTCTTTTTTTCCTGAGATGAATAGTCTCAATCCTTCGTAAACTTCTTTCAAATTGATGAACTTTGGAAGTTTTTTCACAAACAAGTGGAATCTTAGATGGTGGAGATTTGATGGTAACATCAGCAGCAATAAAGGATTGCTCACCCTCTAAATGCTAAAGTCTTTGGGCTCCTCTCTTTTCTCGCTTGCTAGTGCGAGGTTGAGTAGAAGAAGGAGGAACTTGTGGTGTTGGTTTAACCTTCTTCACTTAAGCAAAAGTTTCAGTATAATCTATATCTTCCTGTTGTGAGTAACCTTTGGCTACAAGCCTAGCCTGGTTCCTCACAACATTACCTATTTTGTCCAACTTGTTTCTAAACACCCACTTTACTCTAATGGCAGATTTTCCTTTGGGGAGTTCTACCAGTTTCCATACATTGTTCTTCTGAAACTGGTCCAGCTCTTCTTGCATTGCTTTAACCGGATATTCATCAGACATAGCATCATCTATGTGTTTCGGATCGATCTCAAAAAGTAGAGTTGTATGCTTGAAAGAGTTCCTTGTCTAGATTTTGTCCTTAGGATCACCAATGATCTAGGACTCTGGAAGATGTTTCCTTAGCAAAGGTCCAGTTGGTTCTTTGACTTCTTCATGTTGATTGTCCATTGATGAGTTGGACGTATGTTTGGCTTGACTAGAACTAGTAGCAGACTTGACAATATTTTCTATTTTCATCTCTGCAAAGGACCTATCCAGCTCTAACATTGTAATTTCAGGCTTATTATCATTAAATCTTACATGAATGGACCTATCCACTTGAAAATATTAAGTTGTCCTTGTTCTAGATTATGCACATATCCATGTTAAAGGTGACATTATATCCATTGTCACATAATTGACTTATGCTCAACAGATTATGTTTTAGTCTTTTAACAAGTAAAACAATATCAATAAGAGGATAGGGAGGAACATAGATCCTACCTACATCAATTATTGGACCTTTCTGATTCCCTGTGAAAGTGACTACCCCACCAGACATCGGGCTTAGGGATTAGACCATAGACTTTTTTTTGTCATATGTCATGAACAACCATTGTCTAGGTATCATGGCTGGTGTTTCTTTCCTACTATCAAGGAGGTTTGCAACAGAAATCATTTTGCTCTTAGGTGCCCAAATCTTTTTGGGTCTTTTTTCCTTGTTAACTTACGGGAGTTGATAAGCACTAGATGAACTGATGTAGCTCCAAGTGGAGCTTGTAGGCCTTGGATCTTCTTCATCAATGGAGTCATTTGCTTCTTGAAGATTAATGATGGCGGAATGGAGATGGAAAAATGATGATTGGAGACGCCACTTCAAGGAGAAGATGAGTCAAGAAGAAGCTCACCACCATAAGAAGCCATGGATAAGAGCTTGAAGGTAGGAGAAGATGAGAGGAGGGAGAGGGAGAGAAGGAGCACAAAATTTTGTGCCTCAAAAGAGGTCTGAACTTTGAAGTTTAATTCTCAAATGATCAAAGTTGAAAAAAATGCACACACATGATCTCTATTTATAGCCTAAGTGTCACACAAAATTGGAAGGAAACTTGGATTTGAAATTGAATTTGCGGAGCCAAATTTTGGAGCCTGAATTTCACAAATTATGATTAGTGAATTTTAGTTATGGTTCAGCCCACTAATCCAAGATCAAGTCCAAGATTCTCCACTAAGTGTGCTTAGGTGTCATGAGGCATGTAAAGCATGAAGGATATGCACAAAGTATGACTATATGATGTGGCAATGGGGTGTAGCAAGCAAATGCTCACCTCCCCCTCTAAAATTTAATTGGATTGGGCTTCTCCCAATTCAATTAAATTTATTTTCCAACACACACATCAAATATTCACTTAATAAATGTGAAATTACAAAACTACCCCTAATACAAAAACTAGTCTAGGTGCCCTAAAATACAAGGGCTGCAAAATTCTACATCTCTAGGGTACTCTACCTACATTATGGAGCCATAAATACAAGGCCCAAAAATAATAAAACCTTAATCTAATATGTACAAAGATAAGTGGGCTCATACTTAGCCCATGGGCCTGAAATCTATCCTAAGGCTCATGAGAATCCTAGGGTTTTCTCTTGCATCTCTGGCCCAATCTACTTGGAGTCTTCTATCCAATGCCCTTGCGAGGTAGGATTGCATCATTTTCTCCCAATTCAATTAAATTTATTTTCCAACACACACATCAAATATTCACTTAATACATGTGAAATTACAAAACTACCCCTAATACAAAAACTAGTCTAGGTGCCTTAAAATACAAGGGCTGAAAAATCCTAAATTTCTAGGATACCCTATTTCATACCCTAATTTCGTCCGGGGACCATTGTTTGGTGGCATGCAACCTTCGCTTGACCGCCTCGAGGTACTTAACACTCATCGTTAGGTAATCCGTGAAGTTCCGCAACATTTCAGAAGTCGAAAGGAAGCATTGTTGCGCAATCCGTAAAGTTCTGCAACATTCCGAAAGTCAAAAAAGGCATTGTTGCATAATCCGTAAAGTTTCGCAACATTCTGGAAAGAAAATGGGTGTCGTTGCATAATCAGTAAAGTTCCGTAACATTTCGGAAAGGAATCAGCAAAAAACACAAAGGGAGGTGTATTTAGTAAAAAAAGGGTGCAAATAGCAACCAGGCCTACTTGGGCCTTCCAGGGGGTTCCAACAGAAGGCGGTGCCTTCTGGTGGACGCAACCCAGCTCGCCTGGGCGAGCTGGGCGTCAACCACCTCCCTCTTTTCTCCTATCAATAAGGGAAAGAAGGCAGAGCAAAAATGTTCAGCCCTTCTGGTATTTAGGATTCTCTCGAAATTAGTGAGGAAAATTGTTTCCGTGGAAAAAATCCAAGCCAAGGCGCTTCCGTAACGCTTCCGAGACGTTTTTGTGAGCAATTTCGTGAAGATTCTTCACCGTTCTTCATCGTTCTTCGTTCGTTCTTCGGTCTTCAACCGGTAAGTTCTCGAAATCGAATCTTTCAATTCATTCTATGCACCCTTAGTGGTCCCTACTTGTTTTGCGTACTTTTATTTTTATTTTGTTTGTTTTCCGTACCCCCCTTTTGACGTGCTTTAACCATTTATTTAAGCCGTCTTCTCACCTAATAAATAATAAAATGAATTTCAACCGATTATTTGAGTTGTAATATCGTTTAATCACTGTTGAAATAAAATCCAATCAATCGTTCACGCAGTAGCCACGTTTAAACCGAAAAAAGGCGAAATAATAATAAAATAATCAAAAAGAAATCAATCGGACGTTTTTTCTTTGAAAGTTTCCTTGAATGAATTGACTAATAACCAAAGTGAAACTAAAGCTAAAATCAACTCACAAATTAAGCTTTGCCCGCAAAAATCACTAAAAAACCGTTAAAGGTCCAACGCCTTAAACAGTCCTCTTTTCTTTTATTGGTTAACATGGACCATTCAAAATCATAAAATCAATATGTAACTTTGCTGCTTTAGTAAAAAATCAAAGAGATCGTTAATGGTCCAACGCCTTAACGTTTCTTTCCTTTCAAAAATCAAAAGATCGTTCAATGGTCCAACGCCTTAAATGACCTTTTGTTCGATTGAAATATATCTTGCTAAAAATGATAAAAACAACTTAACCAATGTCTAGTTCTCGAAGAACTACGTAGGTCTGATTTCCTCATCGCAATTGAGGAATACATAGGAGTAAGGGAAACACCCTTGTCGACCACAAAAGGATAAAAATACAAAAAAGGCATAAAAAGACATAAAAAACATAAAAAAAAGGGGAAAATGAAACATTTTGAAGTCATATTTTCACACTTGATTAAAGGTTGTCGTCCCTTGTGACAGATGCATGGGGTGCTAATACCTTCCCCGTGCGTAAAAACTGTGGAAGCAATGCCTTCCAAGGTTATTTTGATGATGTCAAAGAATCAAGAGTTAAGCAAAGATTCAAGAATCAAGTTTCAAGTTTCAAGATTCAAGATTCAAGAATCAAGTTTCAAGAATCAAGAATAACCAAGATCAAGATTCAAGACTCAAGAAGAAAGTTTAGAGTCAAGAATCAAGATTCAAGACTCAAGATTCAAGAATCAAGAGAAGGCTTAATCAAGATAAGTATGAAAAGGTTTTCTCAAAAATTGAGTAGCACATGGATTTTTCTCAAAACATGTTTACCAAAGAGTTTTTACTCTTTGGTAATTGATTACCAGATTGTTGTAATCGATTACCAGTAGCAAAATTGTTTTTGAAAAAGTTTTCAAATTGAATTTACAACGTTCCAATTAATTTCAAAAAGTTGTAATCGATTACAATGTTTTGGTAATCGATTACCAGTGCCTTTGAACATTGAAATTCAAATTCAAATATGAAGAGTCACATCCTTTAACATAAAAGCTTTGTGTAATCGATTACACTGATTTGGTAATCGATTACCAGTGAATGTTTCTGAATAGATCAAAAGATGTAACTCTTCAAAAGGTTTTTGACTTTTTCAAATTGGTTTTAAGTTTTTCTAAAAGTTATAACTCTTCTAAATAGTCCTCTTGGCCAGACATGAAGAGTCTATAGAAGCAAGGCTTTGTTTTGTATTTTTATTCATTCATTCAATCAATCTTTCTAACACTTTATTCAATCAATCTTTTACAAGCCTTGAATCTCTTTGAACTTCTTCTTCTTCTTCTTTGTACCAAAAGCTTTCTGAAGTTTTCTGGTTTTCTAAACCTTGAAAACTTGTGCTATTCATATTTTTCATTCTCTTCTCCCTTTGCCAAAAAGAATTTGCCAAGGACTAACCGCCTGAATTCTTTTTGTGTCTCTCTTCTCCCTTTTACAAAAGAACGAAGGACTAACTGCCTGAATTCTTTTGTGTCTCCCTTCCCCCTTGTCAAAGAATTCAAAACGACACAGTGTGAGAATTCTTTTGATTCTTCCCTTTCCCTAATACAAAAGTGTTCAAAGGACTAACCGCCTGAGAATTCTTTTGTATCCCCATTCACAAAGTATCAAAGGTTTAACCGCCTGAGATCATTGTCATAACACATTGGAGGGTACATCCTTTGTGGTACAAGTAGAGGGTACATTTACTTGGGTTGTTGACTGAGAACAAGAGAGGGTACATCTCTTGTGGATCAGTTCTAGTGGAGGGTACATCCACTAGGTTCAAAGAGAACAAGGGAGGGTACATCCCTTGTGGATCTTTGCTTGTAAAAGGATTTTTACAAGGTTGAAAGAAATCTCAAGGACCGCAGGTCGCTTGGGGACTGGATGTAGGCACAGGTTGTTGCCGAACCAGTATAAAAACTCTTGTGTGTTTGTCTCCTTCTTCCCTACTCTTTTACTTTCTGTTGTGCATTTAATTTCTGCTTTTACTTTTTGTTAAGTTTCTCTTCTACTCCTCATTCTCTTAACAATTTAGTAAAAGCCTTAGAAGAGTAATTTTTAATTAGTAAAGGTTTATGAATAATTAATTCAACCCCCCGTTCTTAATTATTCTGAGGCCACTTGATCCAACAAAAACAACTCCCGAATCTTTCACACTTAAAGTTTGTAGACCACACCTTTACGGTTTTTCCGACATTTTCCTAGAATAAATATTGGTGGCGACTCCGCGTATTTTCCTTTCTTGGAAGACGCACCCATGAGTCTCGCATCGCCCTTCCGCCGAAGGGTAGGTTGCGACACCCTACCTACATTATGGAGCCCTAAATACAAGGCCCAAAAATAATGAAACTTTAATCTAATATGTACAAAGATAAGTGGGCTCATACTTAGCCCATGGGCCTGAAATCTACCCTAAGGCTCATGAGAACCCTAGGGCCTTCTCTTGCATCTTTGGCCCAATCTACTTGGAGTCTTCTATACAATGCCCTTGCGGGGTAGGATTGCATCATGAACCCGTTGATGGGTTTCCCTCTTAGGGTGGGGGGGGTCCTTGCACTTATGAGTTTCATGACCCACTTTTCCACAAAAATTGAAAATGGTTACTTCTTCACCATGCACAACCTTTTTTGCCTTTGAAACCATGGCTAAATTTGTCCTTGGGGTTTCTTTGCACCTTAATAATTTTATGAAGAGCTTCATCACCTCCAACAAATTTTCCTAGGTTATCTCTCAAGGTTCCTATCTCCTTGTATTGTTTTTCAATCTCGGGTGGTAGTTCCTTTAAGACCTCGCGTCCTCTTTTTCAACTTATCGAGCTCATTATTAGCAAGATTTATTTCATTTTGAAATCAGAGCTTTTGTTTAAGCATTTAATTGTACTCTTCTTCAGAATCTTCACGAGTTGAAGTTAAGGATTTCACCCTTTCTTCCAAGTCTCGATAATCCTTAAGAAGAATTTTTCGTCCACTGGATACCTTTTCGTCCAATAATGTCTTGACCTCCTTACAAACAAAGTTGTCTTGTAGATCACCAGCTGAAGTGGTTTCCAGAACAAAATCAACTAAATGAGCTTGATTAGTTTTCTTGAGATCCTCATGCTCTCTTTCAAGATGTTGAAAACATTTGTTTAGTTTTCTATAAGCTTTAGAGACGCAATCAGAGACAGACAAAATTTGATTATTCCTTTAATTAAATATTTTATAGATTCAAATATTACCTCTTCACTATCAGAGTTGACAATGTCATCAAGCTGAGGATCCTCATCATCTTAACTTGCATCCAGTGTTGGTTCAACTTTATAGGTGGACACATTAGCCATCAGACACAAGTTGGCTTCTTCCTCATTGTCCTCGTCAAACGATGAATCGTCCAAGTCTTCCCAAGTGCTCATGAGACTTTTCTTTTTGGACTTGAATAATTTTTTCTTTTTATTCTTTGGTTTTTCAAGGTCAGGACATTCTAACATGAAGTGCCCTGACTTATTGCACTTATAGAAAATGATTGGACTTTTCTCTTTCTTGCTGAAGGATCTTTTGGATGAACCGATGAACCTAGAGGAGTTCTAGTTTTTCTACATCTTTCTTATCTTTTTTGTGATTAGACTTAGCTCGTCATCTTCTTCATTAGAGTCCTCATCATCAGATTCTTCTTCTCAAGTATCATTAATAGTAAAGGCCTTGAATAATGACTCTTTAGAAACATAGTTGCATTTTAGTCTTTGCATCGTAAGGGCTAGTGACTTCCCTTTCTTTGTTCCTTCATCTTGAGCAAGCTCTTTCTCATGGACTTTAAGAATCCCAACAAGTTCAAGAGTCATTGAATCAATATTCTTAATGACTCTTAATGTTGTAATCTACGGTCTCTACTTTCTAGATAAACTTCATAAGATTTATCAATGTGATCATAATTATCATAATGTCTACCTAGAGAGCGAAGCTGATTCAGAATAGTTTGGAAGTGTTGAAACATGGTTTGGATATCTTCTCCATCTTCCATACTGAAGAATTAATACTTACATGTTAGAAGGCTCAACACGTTACATTTTACCTCAGAGGACCCTTCATAAATTTTGACTTATGTTCATTTGTCCATTTGTCTTTGGAAATCTCATTCTTCTGAGCATCTAAAGGATATGATTGCCCTTTTCTACGATATCCCACATATCAATGTGAGTGGATTCAAAAAAGGCAATTGTTTTTTTCCTTCCAGTAGTCATAGTTGGCTCCCTTGAACATGAGAGGCTTGCTCATAACATATCCTTCTTCCATCATTTCAGGAATTTTCTTTCTTTTACTTTGTTAAGAGCTCAACCTAGAGGCCAAGCTCTAATAACAACTAAAGTACTTGAAACATACTAAAAGAGGGTTGGAATGGTGTGATGGATAAAAGGTTAGTCTCTAAAAAACTTATGAAAATTTTTCTCAAACAAATATCAATGGACAATGGGTTTCGTCCAAAAGGTTCAAAATCACGTTGTGCTTAAGAAATCAGTTCACAAAGCTTGGATACAATAATGTAGAAGTAACTTATAGAAAAGAACTAGTTATATAGAAGTAGTAAAGAAAACAAAGGTTTTATACTGGTTCATCCCAACTCTTGAGCTACGTCCAGTTCTTCTTCAAACCTTGAAGGCTTCCACTTATCAATTCTTTGATCATAACCAAGTATTCTCTATACCACTTTTGGCTACAATGAGTACTCTCTATGCCACTCCTGGTACTATCCTTAATCAATGAAACTTGCTAACTAAGTACAACTAAGATTCACTTAATTCACTCAAGTTTCTTTCATCCAGTAAGACTGATACCATTGCAAAACTTTGATTGTTATGTCTCAAATTATTCTCTTGTTATTCAACAACTTAACACGAACATCTTCAAGCTTTATATAGACTTCAAAGCTTCAATCTGTTGAGAGATTATTGCTAGCCGTTGTTTAATAGCTTTGACAGTTGACACAAGGCTACTACTGTGCAGAGAAAGGGAGTAGGTACCATAAACACTTGTTGCAACATATCTTCATAGAAGTACAATTTTCCGATGTCGCCTTGTGCTCAGAGCTGACTTTGTAGCATACAAATTGAAAATAACATTAAAAGCATAGGACAAATGGAATTAAGAATTGTCGCAACATGCCCTTTTGCGGGCGAGCGAGGCGAGGCTCACGGGTGCGCTTTCCAAAGGAGGAAAGATGCGCGGAGTCGCCACCAATGTTTATTTGTGGAAAACGTCGGAAAAACTGAAGGAAACCGGTCAAAAAGAATATTCCAAGTTCGGGAGTTGTATTTACGTTTGAGGAAGGTATTAGCACCTCTCACATTTCTCTCAAAGGACAACAGCCTATTTTTTAGAATTGTGTGAAATTGTGTTACCTTAACTTTTATTTCTTTTTATTTTTTGAGGTCGACAAAAGCGGGGCTCTTGCTCCTACGTACCCTCCATCGAAGAGGAAATCAGACCTACGTAGTTCTTTTTTAAGAGTGAATCAAGCGATTCTTTTTACTTGGAAGATGATCATTTTAAGGCGTTGGACCTCAAAAACGATCCATTTACTTGGTAAGAAAAACTGAGATATTGAACTTTCAAATCCTTTTTTAGTGATTTTTTGGTGGACGAGCTTGACTTTGCGAGTTGATTTTAGCCTTAGTTTCACTTTAGATTAGTCTATTCAATTAAGAAAGAGAAATCCCAAAGAGAAATGTCCGATTGATTTTTTCGCTTATTTATTTTACCTAAAGGTATTTTTTATTATTATATTATTATTTTACCTCTTTTTTGATTTCCAACATGGTTACGGCACGACCGAATGGTCGGATTTCATTTTAACAGAAATTAACGGATATTACAAATCAAATGATCGGTGGAAATTTATTTTATTTGTTGATTAGGTGAGAAATGACTGAAGCACGTCAAAAGGGGGTATGGAAAGTAAATGAAACGAGAATAAAAGTACACAAAACAAATGGGGACCACCACGGGTACATAGAATGAATTGAAAAGCTCGATTTGGGGTACTTACCGGTTGAAGACAACAAAAACACCAATAACATAATATACATATATACAGGCTTGGCGAACGAACCGATCGGGAAAATAACAAAACCCACATTTCCAAGTCACCGGAGGCTCCGCACTTGATGGTGGAGGACGCATGAACAGCGCTAGGCAATCAATTCATGGGTCTCCGAACAAGATTTCGAGGGTGGAGGATAGGCGAACAGCGCTAGGCAATCAATTCGCGGGGCTCCAGACTCAATGGTGGAGGATGCATGAATGACAATCAATTCATGGGGCTCCGAATAAAACTTGAGGGTGGAGGATAGGCAAACAACACTAGGCAATCAATTCGCGGGGCTCCAGACTCGTTGGTGGAGGATGCATGAATGACAATCAATTCATGGGGCTCCGAATAAAAGTTGAGGGTGGAGGATAGGCGAACAGCGCTAGGCAATCAATTCGCGGGGCTCCAGACTCGTTGGTGGAGGATGCATGAATGACAATCAATTCATGGGGCTCCGAATAAAAGTGGAGAATGGAGGATAGGCGAACAACGCTAGGCAATCAATTCGTGGGGCTCCAGACTCGTTGGTGGAGGATGCATGAATGACAATCAATTCATGGGGCTCCGAATAAAAGTGGAGAATTGAGGATAGGGGAACAGCGCTAGGCAATCAATTCGCGGGGCTCCAAACTCGTTGGTGGAGGATGCATGAATGACAATCAATTCATGGGACTCCGAATAAAAGTTGAGGGTGGAGGATAGGCGAACAACGCTAGGCAATCAATTCGTTGGTGTCGCAACGTGCCCTTCGCGGGCGAGCGAAGGCGAGGCTCACGGGTGCGCTTTCCAAAGGAGGAAAGATGCGCGGAGTCGCCACCAATGTTTATTTGTGGAAAACGTCGGGAAAACCGAAGGAAACCGGTCAAAATGAAAATTCTAAGTTCGGGAGTTGGATTTACGTTTGAGGAAGGTATTAGCACCTCTCACGTTTGTCTCAAAGGACAACAGCCTATTTTTTAGAATTGTGGAAATTGTGTTACCTTAACTTTTATTTCTTTTTATTTTTTGAGGTCGACAAAAGCGAGGCTTTTGCTCCTACATACCCTCCATCGAAGAGGAAATCAGACCTACGTAGTTCTTTCTTATGCGTGAATCAAGTGATTCTTTTTACTTGAAAGGTGATCATTTTAAGGCGTTGGACCTTAAAAATGATCCATTTTACTTGGAAAGAAACTGAAATGATAAACTTTCAAAACCCTATTTTGTGGACGAGCTTGACTAGGCGAGTTGATTTTAGCCTTAATTTCACTTTAGTTATTAGTCAATTCAATTAAGAATGAGAAATCCTTAAGAGAAAACGTCCGATTGATTTTTCGCTTTACTTTACTAAAAGGTATTTTTTGATTATTATATTATTATTTTACCTCTTTTTTGATTTCCAACGTGGTTACGGCACGACCGAACGGTCGAAATTCATTTTAACCAAAATTAACGGATGATACAATTCAAACGATCGGTGGAAATTTATTTTATTTTTAGATTAAGCGAGAAATGACTTAAATAAATGGCTTAAGCACGTCAAAAGGGGGTATAAAAAGCAAATGAAAACGAGAATAAAAATACATGAAACAAAATGTGGACCACCACGGGTACATAGAATGAATTGAAAAGCTCGGTTTGAGGTACTTTCCCGTTGAAGACTGAAGAAAACGAAGAACAAACGATGAATGTTGAAGAACGGTCGAGAATCTTCGCGTAATTACTCACGGAAACGTTACGGAAACGTTACGGAAGCGCCTCGGCTTGGATTTTCTTCACGGAAATAATTTTCCTCAGCAATTTCGAGAGAGAGAGAAGTGCCAAGAAGGCTGAACCCTTTTCTTCTTCACTCCTCCCCCTATTTATAGCAAAATAGGGGAGGAGCTTGCCACCCAGCTCGCCCAGGCGAGCAAGGTTGCTTCCTCCAGAAGCAACAACCTTCTGGAGGAAGGATCTGGAAGGCCCAAGTGGGCTAGATTGCTATTTGTACCCCCTTTTTACTAAATGCACCCCCTTCTATTTTTTTGGTAATTCTTTTTCCGTAACGTTACGAAACTTCACGAATTTCGTAACGATACTTATTTTTCTTCCGTAAGGTTACGAATCCTTACGGATTATGTATTTACTCTTTTTTAGCTTTCAAAGAAGTTACGGAAACTTACGGATTGCGCAAAAACACCTCTTTTCGATTTCCGCCACATTACGGAATTTCACGGATTGCACAAGCCTGCTTCCTTTTGATTTCTGACACGTCTCGGGACTTCATTCATTGTGCAACAAAGGACGCCAAGTGTCTCGAAGTGGCCAATCAAAGGTTGTATATCATCAAATAATAATCCCCGGACAAAATTAGGGTATCACAGGAGGATAGGCGAACAGCGCTAGGCAATCAATTCACGGGGCTCCAGACTCGATGGTGGAGGATGCATGAATGACAATCAATTCATGGGGCTCCGAATAAAAGTTGAGGGTGGAGGATAGGCAAACAGTGCTAGGCAATCAATTCGCGGGGCTCCAGACTCGTTGGTGGAGGATGCATGAATGACAATCAATTCATGGGGCTCCGAATAAAAGTGGAGAATGGAGGATAGGCGAACAACGCTAGGCAATCAATTCGCGGGGCTCCAGACTCGTTGGTGGAGGATGCATGAATGACAATAAATTCATGGGGCTCCAAATAAAAGTTGAGAATTGAGGATAGGCGAACAGCGCTAGGCAATCAATTCGCGAGGCTCCAAACTCGTTGGTGGAGGATGCATGAATGACAATCAATTCATGGGGCTCCGAATAAAAGTTGAGGGTGTAGGATAGGCGAACAGCGCTAGGCAATCAATTCGCGGGGCTCCAGACTCGTTGGTGGAGGATGCATGAATGACAATCAATTCATGGGGCTCCGAGTAAAAGTTGAGGGTGGAGGATAGGCGAACAGCGCTAGGCAATCAATTCACGGGGCTCCAAACTCGTTGGTGGAGGATGCATGAATGACAATCAATTCATGGGGCTCCGAATAAAAGTGGAGAATGGAGGATAGGCGAACAGCACTAGGCAATCAATTCGCGGGGCTCCAGACTCGTTGGTGGAGGATGCATGAATGAAAATCAATTCATGGGGCACCGAACAAAAGTGGAGAATGGAGGATAGGTGAACAGCGCTAGGCAATCAATTCATGGGGCTCCTGACTCGTTGGTGGAGGATGCATGAATGACAATCAATTCATGGGGCTCCGAATAAAAGTGGAAAATTGAGGATAGGCGAACAGTGCTAGGCAATCAATTCGTGGGGCTCCAAACTCGTTGGTGGAGGATGCATGAATGACAATCAATTCATGGGGCTCCGAATAAAAGTGGAGAATTGAGGATAGGCGAACAGCGCTAGGCAATCAATTCACGGGGCTCCAAACTCGTTGGTGGAGGATGCATGAATGACAATCAATTCATGGGGCTTCGAATAAAAGTGGAGAATGGAGGATAGGCGAACAGCGCTAGGCAATCAATTCGCGGGGCTCCAGACTCGTTGGTGGAGGATGCATGAATGACAATCAATTCATGGGGCTACGGATAAGATTTGTTGGCAGGACCGAATGGTCCACCAGTTTTTTCCACCTAAAAAGGGAAACATGCTTTTGCAAAGAAAAATAAATCATTTGCGAGAGCACCATATCCTAGAGAAGCAATATACACATGCCAAAGGTAATTTTCCTTGTAACCGAAAATGAAGGGCAGGATGTCAACATTTAGCTTTTAAATGAACATTCAGGGGGAACATCGAGTCAAACTAAAACTGGGAATAAATCACTCATAGTGTATAAAAACTCACACAGGCAAGTGTTTTACCCTAATCTCAAACCATAACTGCACCATGACTTTATTTTGCACACGATTTCCTATCGATCCAAAAGATCACACGCACGATCACGGATCAATAGGATCTTCTCGAGGGTAGTGTTTTTGGAGAGGAAGCTAGGTGTTTCGGTCTTTTCCTCTTTGTTTAAGTGGGACGGGATGTCGCCAGACGAGAATGACTTTGAATGGCAATCCCAAAGGAAGAACCACCAAAAATGGGTTTTCCTTTGCCGGCAATCATTTACCTTGCCGAAAATTTATCTGGTCTGAAGATCTTCTGTTCTCTTTCTTTCATTGATCGGGAATTACTTTGTTTTCCTCCGATCTTTTCCTTTTTACTTTCTTCCGATCTTTTGATCGGGAATCCTTCTTTTCCTTTCTTTTCATTTTTTTTTCTTTTCTTTCTTCTCATTTCTTTCCTTACTTCTCGTTTCTCCCTCTCCATTTCTTTCTTTGGGAAATTAGGTTTCAGCATTCGTTATTTGCTCTCCCTTGAGGAGATTCTGTTGTCCTTTGCTTCGGGGGAAAGGATGAGGATTTCTTTTTATAGGCCAAGGTTCAAAGTAGTCTAAGGTCGTGTCTCAATGGGGTCTTTTATCGTGGGAGCCCGATCTTGTTATCTGGGGCACAACAAATTCGTGTGTCAAGGTGTCGGTCTCGGGTTGAACTTCCATATTATTCCACAAGGCACACGTAACAATGATGATTTGGAAACAACGTGCAAAATTAGTCATGGCCACAGCTAGGGGGGCACTCAAGCATCCAGTTTATGGCATTGTGATACTACGGTTGGGGATTTGCACAAATAGACCCAACGTTTCCAAATTATGTTCTTTCATCGATTCAATGAAACCATTCACTCTTATCTCGACCATTCAGGAAAATAAACTCTTAGCGTCAGTCCCTTGTTTCCAAAAGATACGTTTGCTCTCTATGAATGATTTATGCTTCCTACGACCATAACATGTCGACCTTTGAGGTCTTCCTTTCTTTTTTCTTTTTGTTTCATTTTTATGTTCACAAAAACTATACATCCATTGCCATTTACGAGAAAACTTTTCTTTGTACACCTTCATGACGAACTTTTTCTGTATACGCATTAGTACACTTTTTCTTTACGTCAACACGGTCTATATACAAACCCTATTCATGTTCAAAGATTTCCTTTTTTTGTTTTTTCCCACACACACCCGCAGTTTATACAAAAGTTTCTTCATATACACTCGTCACTCACACACACAAGAATTTCTTTTCACACATTATTTACACACACAAAATCCTTTTATACATATTTTCCTTTTACATATAAATAAAAACCTTTTTCTTTTCTTTATGAACATGACATTTATTCACAACGCTTCTTTCTTTTTATCAGGATTTTTGGTTCATTTTATTTTTTAGGACGATGTTCCTCAATGAAAAAAACTCTACACGGTTCCGGAATTTCAATAAACACTATTGACAACAATGAAGTAAACACTAACATAACGGTTCAAATGACATGTATGCACAAAACAAGAGTCAATCAAAACGAAACAAACATTAGTCCCTCAGTCATACAAAATAAAATGATCCGTAACAGATAAAAGAGGAAAGATAAAAAGAGAATAAGGATCTAGGGATCTCCTGGTCATGTGGCTCCGCTCCCTCCCAAGAAGTCAAGTAAATTTGTCATCTCCTCGTCCATGCGGGCCTCATCTGCATCGCCGGGAGCCACTGCGGGTGCCTCCCCTGCCTGGGCCTCAGGCCAATCCCCGGGCCATGCGACCTCTTCCCTGAACTGGTCCGAAGTAGGGCATGGAAAAGGAGGGAAACCCTGGCTCTGCAGGCTAAGGCTGAGTTGGTAGAGGCAGTCATGGGTCTGCACGTGCACCCTGTGGTTGGCCGCCTGTTGGCGAACCAAATGTCGTAAATACCGCTCTATGTCAAATGACCCAGCTGGGTCAGCCTAAGGAGGTGGCGGCGGTGCGTCTGGGGCCAGCGGGTCGCCACCCTGCGCCTGTCTGGGCGTGCAATACTTCTCTATGAAAGCCCGGTTGATCGGCGGTCGAATCACCTTACTAGGTGTGACAGGAACCCCGAACGACTGGCAGAGACCCGTGATCAATGCCGGAAAACCCAGGGCGCTGTTAGACTTATCTGGGTCTAAAGGGTGCCTGGTTGGTGGCACACCTGCAAATAAATAAATGGCATCAGTGATCAACTGAGCCATATGAACGCTCATCCGTGTCAGGATGGCATACACCAGCTGACACTTCGGCAGAGGGAGGTCGGAATTATGATCGTTGGGCAGGATGTTGCTGAGCAGCAACATCATCCATGTCTGGCTCAAGGTAGTCATGTTGGTGCGCATGATTCGCACCCGTCTCCCGGCAGCGGTCCGGGCAAAATCTTGACCTGGTATGCATAGCAGCTGAGCGATGGCCTCCTCATCAAATCCATCGGCCCGGTTCCTCCTCTGACCGTATTCGCACTCTTGGCCCTCCTCCAATACTAGCGGATATCCCAGGAACTGACTGAGGGCGTCTGCATCGAAAGGAATCCACTGGCCCCTCACCCACGACCGGAGGTCCCGTACGCCCTCCTCTGTAGGCCAAGCATTGGCGTAAAACTCGAGGACTATATCTGGATCAAACTTGGCCATGAGAGTGACCAGCGACGTCCAACGCCGGCGAGCTATCTCCTCCTAGAAATCCGTGTACTCGTCGTCCCTGAGTTGGACGCGTCTCTCTCGATGGAAGGACCATCCCTTGATGGCTTCGAAACGCTGCTGGTGCTCAGCGCTCCTGAAACGATGGCTATCGAACTCAGGAGCAGCACTAGTCCCTGCGGCCGCGGCGTCCTTCCTAGATCTCTTTGAGGCAAGCTTCCTCGGGGCCATTTCCTATGAAGACAAACATTTGGGAAAGTTAGTCTACAAGATAATGCCTATTTTAACACAAAAATGACATGCTAATCCTTCCGATTTAGAACAAACTCATGCACACATTTAATGTAACACATTTATGAACATGCGTATGTGTAAAATATCCTACTATTTATGTCAACATACAAGGACATCCAACACATTCTAGTTACCACACACATATATACATCTTTGAAAAGAACACACATTCTCGTGCTCAAGCCATTGTGTCAAAATTTACACGTAATCACATCCTAAATATTTTGCTATCACAAACTACCTACACATATTTGAAGTATTTATCATACAAATTTTGTTGTTTCACTCACATTTATTTATATGCACATTGGAAAGCTAATTACATCATGCACATACTTGCATTTGAAAAGGAAATTCCACGCCATCATATATTCATTTAGGAAGCGTCCTAAGGCCCTTTTTGACATGGGTACATTTTCTAAAAGGCTCCTAATGCTACCTATCCTCAAATACGCACATGTTAAAAGGCATTTTTGCCACCCATTCACACTTTGCAAGGCATTTTATGCCATATATTCACATATATTGAAAGGTGTTTTCCATGCTACCTATATTCACACACATATATACATACCATTGAAAGGTATTTTCCATGCTACCTAGATGTAAAGTAACCCTCATGGGGCAGCAAAATTCTAGTAAAAACCCTTTCAACCATGTCCTAATTTTCACGCCTTTCCACTTTTAAAACCAAAATTTAGATTTTTAGGCATAAGTCATGCTTCCTTGCATTGGAGTTAAGAGCTTGGGTTCCTAAGCTTGGAATTGCATTTGGGCACCCATTCCGAATCCCCTATGATGTCCCTATGTATATAAAACAATCCCACCATCCCAATCTTACCAAACCATATTCATATGTCATTGGGGCATTTCACCGAGCACTTGGTGGGCACATGTTTAGGCATAAATTGCAAGAGAATGGGGGCAATGTGGCATGCCCCATTGCTTCAGAATACAACATAGGCCTAAGGCCATCCCCTACAACCCCTTAACTCTAACAAATCAAGCATGAAAAGCAACCCAAAACTGCCCCACAAATATGAGCACATTCTCACAATTTATAGCACCAAAAGATGAACAAAATGCACCAATGGAAAGCTAAAAACTCAAGGATTGAATACTTATTTGCTGGAGTGAGTAGGAATACAAAAAATGAAAGCAAAATGCAACCAAAAGTGGCTTGTGGGAGCAAAAACCGAGAGCCTCATGAGTTCTCTCTTTTTGAATGAGGAGGGGAAGTTTTTGGGTGCAGAAAACGTTCCCCACCCTCATTTTTTATAATCTGATGCAGGGGTTGCTCGCCCAGGTGAGCTAACCTGCAAATTTTTTTTTTAGGGGAAACATAACCATGGCCCCCCCTACAAGTTAGCATTCGCCTACTCGAACCTACTTAAGTTAGATCAAGCATCCATTACTTATTTTAAACAAACAATAGTAATAATTACTGTGAATTCAAAGGATACTGGGCTGCCTTACAGCGACGTTTTCTGCTTGTCCAGCGCCGGGAAGGGACAATGATCTGTCGGACGTGACCCTATCCTCCATTTGCATCCGTCCCTAAGTACCTGAAAGTAGGAAATAGACAATGCGCTGCAAACCGTGACCGGGTCGTCGTCTTACCTTGGTTGATTTCTGCTGTCAACTTCGTCTTGACTTCTGATCGTGGCCCAAGACGATTCTGCCCCTGTTATCACAAAATATGCATGTGTACGTGCATGCATGAATATTTTCAATACAATGATCTTCTTAGTGAAAGCTGGTTAGGTTCAGTTTTAAATAAGCGTTTGGGGCACCCCATGAACTGAGCAAAAAGGGCTCAGGTTATTACAAACTAACACAAGGTTTAAAACCAAAGTGAGGACTGAAGCCTCAACCCATGTTCTCTTCTTTTAAAGAAACGTCACGAGACAATTACAGCGGAAGGGAATCCCTGGAGGAAACCAAGAAGAACAAAAAACTCATAAATAAAAGAACATGCAGCGGTTCCCTCAATTGCCCCAGACTTCAAGCGTAATATCACTTAACGACATCGGAGTTCATGGGCAAGGGTAGCTCCTCGCCATCCATGTCGATGAGTATCAGAGCACCCCCAGAAAAAGCCCTTTTTACAATGAAAGGTCCTTCGTAATTTGGGGCCCACTTCCCTCGATTATCCTTAACAGTGTGGGATATCTTTTTCAGCACAAGGTCCCCCTCGTTGAACTTGCGCGGGCGTACCTTCTTGTCGAACGCGTTCTTTATCCTTTGTTGATACAGGTGCCCATGGCTCATGGCCGTCAAACGCTTACCTTCAATAAGGTTGAGTTGGTCGTAGCGTGTTTGAGCCCACTCTGACTCTTCTACGCCTGATTCCGCTAGTATCTTCTAGGAAGGGACCTCTACCTCAAATGGGAGTACCGCTTCCATCCCATAAACCAAGGAATATGGCGCTGCCCCAGTAGAAGTTTGTACCGAGGTTCTACATTCGTGCAGGGCGAAAGGCAGCATCTCATGCCAATCTTTGTATGACACCGTCATCTTCTGAAGAATTTTCTGAATATTTTTATTTGCAGCCTCTACAGCCCCATTCATCTTTGGCCGATAAGGGGTAGAGTTATGATGCTGGATCCTGAAATCCCAGCACATTTCCTGCATCATCTTGTTGTTCAGATTGGTGCCATTGTCAATAATGATCTTCCTATGGAGTCCGTATCGACAAATCAGCTCCCTCTTTATGAATCTGACCACCACACTTCTCATGACATTAGTATAAGAAGCCGCTTCGACCCATTTGGTGAAGTAATCTATCGCCACAAGAATAAAGCGATGACCATTCGAAGCTTTGGGTTCGATGGCTCCAATGACATCTATCCCCCACATGGAAAAGGGCCAAGGGGCGGACATAACATTCAGAGGATGAGGCGGAACATTAACATTGTCCGTGTATGCTTGACATTTATGACATTTCCTTACATGGGCGCAGCAATCGCTTTCCATAGTGAGCCAGTAATAACCGGCTCTAAGGATCTTCCTGGCCATAGCATGCCCATTGGCAGGTGTCCCAAATGAACCCCCGTGGATTTCCTCAATCATGTAGTTCGCCTCTTTGGCATCTACGCATCGTAGGAGGGTCATGTCGTGGTTTCGTTTGTACAAGATGGTACCACTCACAAAGAAACCAGTAGCCAATCTCCTTAACGTTCTTTTGTCATTGTCGGAAATCCCTGGTGGATATTCTTAGTTCTCAACATATTGTTTGATGTCGAAGTACCACGGTTTCCCGTCCCGCTCTTCCTCTATCGCACAACAATGTGCTGGCTTGCCCTGAGATCTGAACTCGATGTACGACAGATCTCTGTGTGGGGCAAGTTGAAACATGGATGCCAGGGTGGCCAATGCATAGGCCATTTGGTTCTCTTCCCGAGGTATGTGGTGGAAAGAAATGTCGTCAAAAAATTCGGCTAACTTCAAGATGTGAGTTTGATAGAGTATCAACTTCGGATCCCTAGTTTCCCATTCTCCTCTCAACTGGCGTATTACCAAAGCTGAGTCTCCATACACTTTGAGTAGTTTTACACCAAAATCAATGGCCGCTTGAATCCCAAGCGTGCACGCTTCATATTCGGTCATATTGTTGGTACAATCGAAACCTAGCCTGGCCGTGAAAGGAATACACTAATCATCCGGGGATACAAGGACTGCCCCTACTCCATGGCCCAAAGCATTAGATGCCCCATCGAAGCAAACAATCCATTTGTCTATGTCCTCATGCGTTCGCTTCTCTTCGAACAGGGCCATGATATCTTCATCCGGGAACTCAGGGTGCATCGGCCGATAATCTTGGAGGGGTTGCTGGGCCAAATAATCTGCCAAGGCGCTTCCCTTTACCGCCTTTTGGGTGATGCACACAATATCGAATTCAGATAGTAGTACCTGCCACCTAGCGATTTGTCCTGTGAGGGCCGGTTTCTCAAAGATGTATTTCACGGGATCCATTTTGGAAATAAGCCACGTGGTATGACTGAGCATGTACTGCCTAAGACGATGTGACGCCTATACCAGGGCGCAGCATGTCCTTTCCAGCATTGAGTAATTCATCTCACATGCGGTAAACTTCTTGCTTAGGTAGTAAATGGCTTGTTCATTTTTCCCAGAGTCATCGTGTTGACCCAACACGCATCCCATAGACTCGTCTAACACAGTCATGTACAGGAAAAGAGGTCTTCCTGTTATAGGTGGCATGAGCACCGGGGGATTTGCGAGGCTCTGTTTGATCTTCTCGAAGGCCTCTAGGCAGTCGTTGTTCCATAGGACCGCCTGGTTCTTACGTAATAGCTTGAAGATGGGCTCACACGTAGGGGTGAGTTGCGAGATAAATCTCGCGATGTAATTCAATCTGCCCAAGAAACCTCGAACCTGCTTCTCCGTGCGCGGCTCTGGCATTTCAAGAATGGCCTTCACTTTCTCGGGATCTATCTCTATCCCTTTCTGACTTACGATAAATCCCAGCAACTTCCCTGACTTTACCCCGAAGGTGCACTTGGTTGGGTTTAGCTTCAGTTGGTACTTCCGCAACCTTCCAAAAAGCTTACGCAGATTGATGAGGTGTTCGTCCTTGGTTCGAGATTTGGCAATCATGTCATCTACATAGACCTCTATCTCCTTATGCATCATGTCATGGAACAATGCTACCATGGCACGCTGATAGGTTGCCCCAGCATTTTTCAGCCCGAAGGCCATCACTTTGTAGCCGAACGTTCCCCATAGGGTGACGAAAGTAGTTTTCTCCACATCTTCGGGTGCCATCTTTATCTGATTATACCCCGAGAAACCATCCATAAATGAGAAAAAGGCGAACTTGGCTGTATTATCTACCAGTATATCAGTGTGTGGCAGGGGAAAATTGTCCTTAGGACTGGCTCAGTTTAAGTCCCGATAGTCTACGCACATTCGCACCTTGTCGTCCTTTTTTGGGACCGGGACAATGTTGGCCACCCACTCCGGGTATCGAGCTACAGCTAAGAAACCCGCATCAAACTGCTTTCTCACTTCTTCTTTGATTTTTAAAGACATCTCGGGTCTCATCCTTCGTAGCTTTTGCTTAACTGGGGAAGACCCAGGATTCAATGGCAACTTATGCTGCACAATGTCGGAGTCCAGACCGGGCATGTCTTGGTATGACCATGCAAAGACGTCTTGATATTCTTCAAGAAGGGTTATCAAGCATTGGCGGATAAGTGCGGTCATACCGGTTCCTACTTTTACTTCTTTCTTTCCCTCTCCCTAAGTTTACCAGTTCGGTTTCCTCTTGGTGAGGCTTCATTTCGCGTTCTTCCTGAGCGATCAACCTCTCCAACTCTAATGAAAGGATGTCCTCTTCCTCTTCTTCGTTGATCGTTTGGCTTACATCTTGGTCGAAATCGATTGTCAAACCCTCGTTGTTAGGATCCTCAAAGAATCGACCCTCACATCTATACCAATCAAGATAAAAGAAACAAAAACATGCAAAATGATATGAGAAAAGGTGGAACTGCAAGAACAGATGAAACAAGATCTCTTTGTTTATTTAATAAGGTAGGTTTCACAAAACAAAAGAGAAAGGAAACTATAGCCTCTAATTACATTGAATCAGCGGTATAGACCTTTAACTGGCTTATCACGCGCCAGTTCCCCACTTGGGAATCGAGATGGCATGGTTGCACGAAATTTGGCGAGTCTTGAGGGAACTCCTCTCCTATTGCTGCCACCTCTTCCTCGAACATTATTCCAGCACTGGTGAAACACTGGTTTACATGGTCGAGCCATGCCCTATCCGCCCGGAGTCTTAACGGCGCATTCCTCCTTCTCGGCATCCCGGGTTCATATCCCAACCCATATTTGTATGGGTTTCCCCTAATATCGACCACGTCGGCATTCCCGAGGACGTCCTTGCCCAGACCCATTCCAGGCTCACAACCGTGCTTGAGCATCACCCGTGCCACCATTATGGCTGCATTAGAGAGAGAGGGTAGCAACGGGCTCGTTTCCATAGAGGCACAACTCACCAGCTTGAAGGATTGGAAAGTTGTTTCCAATGATTCTTCCGCTGCTTCTACATATGGTGCGGAGGAGGGGCAGCTCACTAGCATATCCTCTTCGCCTGACACTATCACCAAAAGTCCACCAACCGCGAACTTCAATTTCTGGTGAAGCGTCGAAGGGACCACTCCCAGCGCATGAATCCAAGGTCTCCCCAAGAGGCAGCTGTAGGCGGGATTTATGTCCATCACTTGAAAGACCACATTGCAAGTGTGGGGGCCTATCTGAATGGGGATGTCGATTTCCCCCATCACTTCCCACTGAGTACCGTCAAAGGCTCGTACCACCATCGAACTTGGTTTTAAACGTGACGCACTAAAAGGAAGCTTCTCCAAGGTGGTCTTTGGCATCACGTTTAAACTTGAACCATTGTCGATAAGTACCTTTGCGACGACATGGTCCATGCATCTTACAGACACATGTAGAGCCTTGTTGTGCCCTCTCCCCTCAACGGGAATCTCTTCTTCCGCAAACGCGATATAGTTATTGGTGGTTATATGATTAACGATGCCTTCAAAACCCTCAACTGAGATGTCGTGTGCTACGTGGGCTTCATTGAGGACCTTTATCAATAGCGCACGATGAGGCTCGGAGTTTATAAGTAGTTCCAGCAAAGAGATCCTTGCTGGAGTTTTATTCAGTTGCTCAACTACCTTAAACTCGCTTTGTTGGATGAGACGAAGGAACTCATGAGCCTCTTCCAAAGTCAACGCCTTTCCTTGAAGACCTTCTTTCTTTTCAGCCCCTCTTTCCACCAGAGGATCCACTTATTTTGAGGGGGTGGCTATGTCTATGGGCTCTTGGATCATGGGCGCCTTCCCCTTGGAGGGAAATTCCGCCGAGTGAGGGGGAGCGAACACCCGGCCACTGCGGGTTACGCCACTAAGGCCGGTGATGTTGGTCACCTTGGTTGACAAGGAGTCAACTTCGGTTGCAACTCTTTCTCCAAAAGAGGGAGGAGTATATTTCCACGGAACGGCCTAATTGCTTTGATATGCAAACGGCGTTGGCTTGGGTGCTGTCGGGGGGTACATGGGCCTGGAGCCGATCCCTTTCCTAGTAAAACATATTACTAGGGCTTTGGGGGTTGGGGGAACCTTCTTTTCTTCCGACAGCATGCAAATCTGTGGTTCTTCCCTACCTCCTTTGGATACTTCGAGCTACCCCCAGTCCATGAGTCGTTGAAGCAATTCTTCCATCGCGAGACAGGTTTCCATGTCGTGTGACTCCCCGAGGTGAAACAAACATTCGTCCCTTTCATCTCCGCCATGGGAGACCATGCATGCCGCTTACATCGACTGGTAGATGAAGCGTCTAGATGTAGCCACATCTTCTAATCTCTTTGCCCCCGACGGCCCATGCTCTTCGATGGCGTTTACGCTAGCCCCTCCATGACTGGCTAGTGGGTTGGTTTTAACGTTGGGGCCCTCCTCTTGGAATGATAGCCAGCCGGCATTTATTAGGTGTTGCACCTTATACTTGAACGGCAGGCAGGAGTCAATGTTGTGTCCGGGAGCTCCACTATGGTATGCACACTTGGCATCCGAGTTGTACCACTTGGGGTACAGTGGTTGGAAGACCTTCCCGGGTGTGGCCACCACCAAATGATTTTCCAATAATGAAGGCCACAACTCGGAGTATGCCATGGGAATAGGAGAGAAATCATCTCTCGGGGGGGGGGGGGGGGGGGCGTGCATTATTATAGCTCGCGCCAGGAGTTGTATTATTGGTTGGCCGGGGAGTGGCTGGAGCTGTGTTGGGCAGACGTTCTTTCTGTTGCGGGAGGTCCTTTCACTTGAGTTAGAAGGGAACTCCTGGCTCGGATTGAAAAGTTTGGGGGGTTGTGCTGGTATGAGTTTTGGACATTTTGGGGTGCTTTCATCCATGTCGGGGCGGTGGTGACCGTGTGGGTATCTCCTTCCTTTTTCCTCGCGCCCACCATTGGGGCTCTTCTGTTGTTGTTGGGGGCCATGTTGGAGGCATATTCAAACTTGCCTTTTCTCAGTCCGGACTCAATTCTTTCTCCAGCAAAGACGAGATCCGCAAAGTTAGCTGGCATGTATCCTATCAGCTTTTCATAGTAGAACGTAGGCAACGTATCTACCATAATTGTGATCATCTCCCTCTCCTTCATGGGCAGGACAACTTGGGCTGCGAGATCTCTCCACCTTGGGGCATATTCTTTAATGGACTCATGTTCTCGCTTGGTCATACTCTGAAGCTGGTTCCGATCAGGAGCCATATCCGTGTTGTATTGGTACTGCCTAATGAAGGTAGTTGCCAAGTCTTTCCATGACCGGATCTGAAAAGCTTCCAGATTGGTATACCATGCCACTGCTGCTCCGGCTAAGCTGCCTTGAAAGAAATGCACCAACAGCTTTTCGTCCGCAGAATATGCCCCCATCTTTCGGCAATACATTCGAAGATGACCTTTTGGACATGTCGTCCCTTTGTATTTATCAAAATCTGGTACTTTGAACTTGGGAGGGACGATGTCAGGTACCAGACACAGATCCGCTAAATCTGAGAATGGGTAGTTGTCGAGGCCTTCTACAGCTCTCAGCCTCTCTTCAAGTAAATCAATCTTTCCCTTATCTTTTGCAAAGGAACATATTCTTTAACAGGTGCGGGTGGAGACGGGGCATGGCGGACTATGTTTGGTTGGGGCAATTCATGGGGGGCCGGATCTTTGAGGGGAAGTAGAGGGCCTAGATAGGCATCTCCTTCATCATCTTCTTGCAGGGGATAGTCGGCATAAGGAGGGAGTTGCCCCTCGAAGGTAGGGGCTTGGCTCAAATCGTCCGGAGCGGTACGGGGGGTGAAGTCCGGAGGCAAACCATAAGGGTAGGCTTGAGGACTATACCTCCGACCTAACCCCTTCGTGTTTCTGTCTCGGCCCAAGTTTATTGCAGGCTGTAGCACCGGTTCCGCTTCCCTAGCTGTATTGGAGGCGGCTGCTGTGGCATTATCTTCCATAGTTTTCTGAAGCTTTAGCATGGCCTCCGTGATAGAAGCCATTTGATCTTTTAAGGCCAATAGGTCGGCCTTCATCTGTTCTTGCACTCCCTCTTCATTATCCATTTTTCTGGATCGAGTGTTATAGGGGTGCCTTTGCGCTTTCTTAGTTATGGTGAGTTTCCTAAAGAAACAAACAACGGTGAGTATACCACCAAAACATGAATATGCTAATGAATGATCAGAGTACTTGGATCCACCTCAAGGCCTTTTTTAGATAACGTGATGAGTTCAGAACTTCTCGTTTTATAAAAAAGAACAAAGCTTTTATCTAGCCAAGATCATACAAAAGTGTTACAATAGAACCTAACGGTTTCTAATTATACGGGCCATCAAATCTATCATGTGTTGACAGTAATTGATTAGCCTGTTAATTTCCTCAGGGGCTGAACACACTTCAGCGATGGCCTTTGCTTTGGCTAATAGTCGCGGGAGGTCTTGACTTCCATTTAAGGTCAAGGCGAACCTATCCATCCACATAGTCACTTCTTGATGCAATGCATCAATCACCCTCCCTCTTGCTTCCTTTTCGGCGTACACTTGTGCGAAATCCTCTACTAGCTTTTGTTCATGGGTCACAGAATGGTTTAACTCTTCCTTGTACTGCCCTATGATGGCTAGCATGCTTCGCTCCGTGGCTTCCAAGTGTTGAGCCAAACTCCTCTTGGATCTTGAGCAAGCAGCTAATTCTTCCTTTAAGATCATGTCATGTACCCGTGACTGGTCTCTTTCCTCTCTCTGGAGCTTGAGCTCATTGTTGCTACCCCACAAAGCTCCTCAAAATTTATCTCGACCATGTTCTTCCTTGCGAGCCCTCTTGGTTTCTTGTTCAAGGGCTCTTGCAGTGGCCGCGTTTTCCTCTCGTAACTCGGTGCACTCTTTCCGGATGTTTGTAGCGGCTGACTTGAATTTTTCTTTGGCGAGTCTTGCCTTCCCTAGCTCTAATTTTAGAGCCTGGATTTCTTCATCCTCCTCCGGAGCTTCGAAGTTCTCCTCATTGACCACTTTCAACTTGGAGAGTCAATCTAACCCTCGCGTATGAACTCTTAGCCATTCGTGATAGCCACCGATGATGCCATTACGGATGCCCCTAAGTTCTTTATCTTTCTTCAACGGACTTCTCCATGCCTTGTGGACTCTTTGTACAACCTTGAGACTTTGCGCGCCGAAATCTCTCACAAGGAAAGGCGAGAGGCTCTCTTCCGTTGGCGCTCCCCTCATGGGATACCCTAGCTGTCTTATGGCTAGTACGGGATTATAGTTAATACAACCCCTCGTCCCTATCAACAGGACGTTAGGGTAGTCCCCACATGAGAAAAGAACTCCCTCCTTTCCTTCCTTCCATCAAGGAAACCAATTGATGGTGCTGCCCCCTATCCCAGCCAAGTGTTGATCCCAATCGACTCTTCTCTTTTCGACGCACGAGCGATAACTTTGAAGCGGAAACGGGTGCCTTATGTCTTGTTGGAATAGGTGCGAAACCAACCACACACAAAGAGCGGGTAAGCAGCAGACGATCCGTGCGCTGTTCTTCTCGCACCTTCGGTCAAATGTATCAAATAAATCTGCCAAGATGGCCACCACTGGGCTCTCCTTGCTATGGTGATATGCAAGGAAAGCATCAATTGCGGCTAGGTCCACCAAATCGTCCACGTTCGAAAAGAGGACAACCCCAAAGATCAGCAAAGCTAGTGTATCTGCAAACGGGACCCACTTTTCTTGACTCGCCATATCCCTTGCCTTGCCTTCCAAGTATTTTTGCGGTAGGCCCACTACGCCATTTCGAGTTTGCTTCATGTGATCCAACTCTTTTGCCGAATCTCCGACCACAGTTGCAATCTTACTCAAGGAGGGAAGAAACCCAGAGAAAAGATACGGTTTTCTTCCCCCAAGAGGGCATCCTAATATCTCCTCAAACTCTTCAACAGTCGGTACCATTTGGAAGTCCCCAAACGTGAAGCATCTCAACGGCTGGTAATAGTATTGGGGGAGGGATACAACAGCTTCCGTAAATACCTCCGCTGCGGTCAAATCCAAAATCTATCTGTACACTTTTCGGAAGGCTTGCCTTTGGAGGGGTCCCATCAACCGTCCCAACTCCTTGAGGCTGGTCACATCTAGACTCTTAATCTTGACTTGATAAAATCTTTTTCTGTTTTGATTTGTCCCCATCATTTACCTAAAAAAGGGGTGGATCAAGACTCCAATATGAATGAAGCAATGCATATGCATGAAACGGAAAGAAAACAAAACAAAGGGGTAATTTACATATACGAGACCAAAAAGATCCATCTTTTTAATACTCGTTTTAGGCATCATGGCGCCTTAACATAAGTATTAAAAAGTGACGTATTACTCTAAAGAAACAAAATATCACTAGCAAAACTATAATTTATGTGCTATTCGCAGAAAAATGAATGAGCACAAATGGCACGGAGCATGTTTGCTCTATGCCCCTATTTGGGAACCTATAGGACAATATCTAGGGGTCTCTAATAACTACTCCCAACAATTCATAACTCACATGGTTGTTTTCTAGAGGTATCATCACTCAAGATAATAATATTGTGGCGGTATGGAATACCAGCGACAACATATTATAAAGAGAGAAAGCTCTAGATGAGGTTTCACTATTATCAAGCAAGTCGGAGACCTAGCATGATCATAGATTCACCTCCACTCCTTAGATTCCCATGAACCCGGGTATAGGGCCCCCCCCTTTTTTTTTCGTGGGTGCTTAGAATGCAGTCTAAAAATGTGGAATAGACAACAGTTATTACATTTTACAAAGTTCAACAAATGCACACACGAAGTTTCATAATTCCACAATTCCTTAAAATAGGCCTAACTCACAAAAAACATGTCCCCAGTGGAGTCGCCAACTGTCGCAACATGCTCTTTTGTGGGCAAGCGAGGCGAGGCTCACGGGTGCGCTTTCCAAAGGAGGAAAGATGCGCGGAGTCGTCACCAACGTTTATTTGTGGAAAACGTCGGAAAAACCGAAGGAAATCGGTCAAAAAGAATATTCCAAGTTCGGGAGTTGTATTTACGTTTGAGGAAGGTATTAGCACCTCTCACGTTTGTCTCAAAGGACAACAACCTATTTTTTAGAATTGTGTGAAATTGTGTTACCTTAACTTTTATTTCTTTTTATTTTTTGAGGTCGATAAAAGCGGGGCTCTTGCTCCTACGTACCCTCCATCGAAGAGGAAATCAGACCTACGTAGTTCTTTTTTAAGAGTGAATCAAGCGATTCTTTTTACTTGGAAGATGATCATTTTAAGGCGTTGGACCTTAAAAACGATCCATTTACTTGGTAAGAAAAACTGAGATATTGAACTTTCGAATCCTTTTTTAGTGATTTTTTGGTGGACGAGCTTGACTTTGCGAGTTGATTTTAGTCTTAGTTTCACTTTAGTTATTAGTCAATTCAATTAAGAAAGAGAAATCCCAAAGAGAAATGTCCGATTGATTTTGTCGCTTTTTTATTTTACCTAAAGGTATTTTTTTATTATTATATTATTATTTTACCTCTTTTTTGATTTCCAACATGGTTATGGCACGACCGAACGGTCGGATTTCATTTTAATAGAAATTAACGGATATTACAAATCAAATGATCGGTGGAAATTTATTTTATTTTTTGATTAGGTGAGAAATAACTTAAATAAATGACTGAAGCACGTCAAAAGGGGGTACGGAAAGTAAATGAAACGAGAATAAAAGTACACGAAACAAATGGGGACCACCACGGGTACATAGAATGAATTGAAAAGCTCGATTTGGGGTACTTACGGGTTGAAGACCGAAGAAAAATAAAGAACGAACGATGAATGTCGAAGAACGGCTGAAAATCTTCACAGAATCACCCACGGAAATGTTACGGAAACGTTACGGAAGTGCCTCGGCTTGGATTTTCTTCACAGAAACAATTTTCCTCAGCAATTTCAAGTGAATACGAAGTGCCAAGAAGGTTGAACCCCTTTCCTCTTCACTCCTCCCCCTATTTATAGCAAAATAGGGGATGAGCTTGCCACCCAGCTCGCCCAGGCGAGCCAGGTTGCTTCCTCCAGAAGCAACTGCCTTCTGGAGGAAGAATCTGGAAGGCCCAAGTGGGCCTGGTTGGTATTTGCACCCCTTTTTACTAAATACACCCCCCTTTTACTCTTTTTGGTGATTATTTTTCCGTAACGTTATGAAACTTTACGAATTTCGTAACGATACTTGTTTTCTTTCCGTAAGGTTATGGAACCTTACGGATCATGTAATTACTTTTTTTTAGCTTTCGAAAAAGTTATGGAAACTCACGGATTGCGTAACAACACTTCCTTTTGATTTCCGTTACGTTACGAAATTTCACGGATTGCGTAACAACGCTTCCTTTTGATTTCCGACACGTCTCGGGACTTCACATATTGTGCAACAAAGGGTGCCAAGTACTTGAAGCGGTCAATTAAAGGTTGCATGCCATCAAACAATAGTCCCCGGACGAAATTAGGGTATGATAAGAATATTAAGACAAGTCAATTTAAATCTTCTTTTTTGTGCGTAAGGCACAAGTTGCTTATTGAACCTATGGACATTATATTCTGATGATTATTTTCGGTACTTAAGGATTGAGTAATTGTTCCATTGCGTTCGTACTGTGAGCTAGGTGCTAAAGCACTTGTCTTCTCAGGACTAGACGTTGAGGCAGTATTGCCTAATGGTTGATACTTTGACTATCATTCAAAGCCTTTTTGTTCATGCTTTTATGCTTGTATCTCATAGAGATAGATAAACCTATCGCTTAAGTATGAAAGGTCAATACATAAAATTCATACTTTATTAACATCAAAACCTCAAGGATTTAATTGTTTGGTACAGTCTAATGTGACTTGTATGTAACCAAACTTAACATATATAAAGCATTTATTCTTCACAAATTATGTGTATGTTTTCCACTAGTGCAAGACTATGTTATTACCCATTTTGGCACTATCCAATGACTCTCAAACCACACTTATGTATCATTATGAATGGCAAAGTGTCTCGTGGTATAATAATTGGTTTGCCTTGGCCAATTGTCAATGATCATAAGTGGGTTGGGATCAACGACACTTATCATTATAATTATTCTACTTCTACGTACTATGGAGATGATATGTGTTTAACAATGATCAAAATAAGTTCTTTACCAATTATGATTCACAATAACTCGTTAGTTAAATCAATAATGGACATACCACATAGCATTGAGTAAAAATTGTTCACACCAACAATCTTGTTAGTTGGTTTACTACTCAACCCAAAACAAAATTTTAAACATAATAAGATCGTCAAATCAATAGTGAAGGATGAGTTGGCATTCCAAGTATGAAAGCACCCCAACTTGCCCATGTTAACAACAATACACATGAATATATCCATAACAAAAGTAAGAAGAACAAAACACTTGAAGGGGACCAAATCAACCAATAGGCAAACAAATGTAATTGAACTCGTAAGATGAGCAAATATGGCTAATCCTAACGGTAAAGGAGCAAATTAAATCTATATAGTTAAAACAACATTTCTCAACCTTGCATAGAACCATAGTGGAACAACAAATGAATTCACTAAGAAATCTATAATCTCTTACCAGCCATAGATTGTGCCACGGTTTCTCAAAACATATAATAAAATCCCAACTTCACTCACTAAGGCACATTTAATTATTAATTTAAATAATTAAACAACTATTTGTCACCCTTCAACACAAGAGCCTTAATGACTTTCATCTAAAATGAACTTCCAATTTTCAGCCTTATTTGCAACCAAATAGGTACCCTAGTACCTAGTCATACACATGCACATATTCCTCCTTAGTTTAAAATTATTTAAACATCAAGCATTTCTCTACCATCCCATTTCGCAATATCCATGATGCAAACACCAATAAACACATGCCACACACCATAAACAAAGTAACAATCCCTCATCAAAATGCATTAGATGGTAACACCATCGCAACCACTATCGAAACATAACGCAACCATGAACCTACCAAAAATGAGAAAGGTAGCACCATCGCAAAACTAACAAACCATGACTAATTGAGCTAACTAACTCCTATGGCCTCTTACCAAAATTAAATATTTCAATCTTATCACATTCATAATTTTCACAACAAGCATGTATTTAACAACCAATATACCTCCTCCTGGACAACGCCTTCCTTCAAATGCGACCCTCCTCCCTATTTATTGTAACTCCTTGCTAAAAATGGTTTTTTGTTGACAATTTTTGCTATCCATCTATGCAAAAGGTATAAAAAAAACATTAAACACAACAACCAACATCGCTATGTTGAGATAAGAAAAAGAGAAAGGAGACAAACATATTAGATAAGAAAATCAGCATCAACAGATGAGTCTTAGCTCAAATTTGTCTCCTAGGTTTTATGGCGGTCCTTCAGTTCCCTTTCAATTTTGCATATTCTCCCCAAAAGTGATATTTATATTAGGGTCAAAGTGTAAATACCAATTCGCAGTTTCAATTGGTAAGTAGTTGTCATACTTTTGGCAAGTGTACCAATGTCATCCAGGTTATGCATTTTATAAATGAGATATTCTCCACAAAGACTTGAGTTACTTAGTTTCTCCAAATAAAATTAAACAATTATATATATATATATATACACACACACACACACAAAGAATTTGATCAAAATTTCATGGGTTTAATGAAACAAAAGTAAACAGCATAAAAGTAAAAAACATGTAAAATTAAGAAAATGGATAAAATGGATTTAATTAATTAAAGAAAAGCATAGGAATGGATTTCATCATTCATATCTTAAGTATATAAATGAAATTAATACATAAAAACCATTTTCCAACATTTTTGATGCACTCGTTATATCACCTCGAATCGATTCCTTGCATTCGAAAATCCTAAGAATATTTATCAAACATCAATTTCTCGCATCTAAAATAAATATTCCAGCATTACAATCCTAATCTTGTGCAAATAGAAATCGAAACATTATGCTCTAGTCCTAACAACATAGTGTAAAGAGTGAATTCATTTAGTTCAGATTTTAAGAGTACTTTCCAGTTAAACTTAAAATCCAATTTCAAGAAACTAGTGATAAAGTAGAATCAATCATTAAGAACATAATTAAATCACCAACGATGAGTTGAAAAGAATCATATATATATATATATATATATATATATATATATATATATATATATATATATATATATATATATATAATATCAAAATAGATACATCAGAGTATGACGGTTACATCCAATCCTGCGGAGAAACTAGCTACTCATGGTAGTGACTACAAGATCAATAGATGAAAATATAAAGGATGGAATCCACAATCACTTCAATGTCAACATTTGTAGCTCCAACTTGGTTTTTCTCTAATCTCCCTATTCCTCTCGTTATCTCAGAACCCATGCCTCTCGTTTTTCCAAAAGCTCTCCTGATTTTAACTTTTGTTCGAGTTTTTATCATGTCGATGACAATAAAACTCACTCAAGTGAGCACTCGCCTAGGCGAGTAGATATCTTCAACCTGAAGGAAAGTCACTCACTAAAGCAAGCTATGGCTCGCCCAGGCGAGTTCATCACCTTGAAACTCCTTTATTCTGCATGCATGCACAGCAAGCTATGATTAGCCCAAGCGAAAGAGAAAGGACTTCACCTCTTCAAAATGACCTCAACACTCTCAAGCTTGGCTCTAATTCTTTTTCCAACAAATGACCATCAAAACATAAGAGAGGCATGGATGAATCTTCTATATTATAAATAAAAAATACTTATAAATATACAATAAGAAAACAACTAGAATTAAGGGAAGTTTGTAAGAAAATTGTTAACATCAAAACATAAGTGTTAACATTCTAATCCCCAAAATAACTAAAATATGGCACTTTTCAGTAGTAAAAAACGTGGCCTCTTATTTTATTTTAATATTATATCCAACGATGTTTATTCTCCATCACCCATATAGATCATAACATAAGTGTTTATTTTTTTTTTAATATTATATCCAACGGTGTTTATCGATAGTAAAAAATCTTGGCCTCTTAAATGTGTATTTTATCAAGCTAATATCAATATGTATTTTTTTTTTAAAAGGTGAAATCTTTATTAATATGAGAGGTTGAGCACAAGTAGTGCCAAAAAAAATACAAGAAATAATAAAAAATTATAATTTATGATATCTAGATTTGTTATTCACAACCCTTGCCTACCAAAATTTCTAGGCCACCAAAACCAAGTCCACTTTGTAACTTCTTAAACCAGGGTTGTGTTTAGGGGATGTAAGTGGGAAAGCTATGAGAGTTTAAAATAGAGGTTACTTTTGTAAGGATGTTGTTGTGTGTGATGTCTTGTGAAATGATGGGATTATATATAGGGAAAGAAAGTTTGGTAGGAGAATTTAATTAGATGGTTTGATGGGAGGGTTAGGTATGAGAGTCAGTGCAAGGTGAGTGAATAGTGTGCAACTGCGTACATCATAGACAAAAGCTTATCCATTGCATCATGCTCTTGACCGCACTGTTCTGCATCGCTCATTAATCCCACACAGATTATTGACATCCGCACTGATGTGGTTATTAATGCATGTGAGTGAACAATGTGTAGTTGTGCACATCATAGACAAAAGCCTATCTGTTGCATCATGACTCTCAACTGTATTATTCTACATCACTCATCGAGACCATGCAGATTATTGGCATTCGTATTAATGTGGTTGTCAATGCATGTGAGTGTACAATGTGCACTTATGCACATCACAAACAAAAGTCTGTCTATTGCATCATGACTCTCAACCATACTGTTTTGCATCGCTCACCGACCCCACGCGAATTATTGGCATCCACATTGATGCAGTTCTTAGTACATCAGTGAACAGTGTTTACTTGCACGCATCATAAACAAAAGTATATTTATTGCATCATGACTCTTGACCGCACTGTTCTGCATCGCTCATCGAGCCCACATGGATTATTGACATCTACATTAATGCGATTGTTATTGCATGTGAGTCAGCAGTGTGTAGTTGCGCACATCACAGACAAAAGCTTATTTGTTGCATCATGACTCTTGACTGCACAGTTCCACATTACTCACCAAGACCACACAGATTATTGGCATCCACATTAATGTGGTTGTCGGTGCATGTGAGTGAACAATGTGCAGTTGCACACATCATAGACAAATCTTCATTGCATCATGACTCTTGACCGCACTATAAAGCATGGTTGTGGTTTAATAAAGCATCATAGTTCTTAGTTAAATAATTACATGAAGTCCCTCCTTTACTCCTTTGGGAGACGACCTGGACGATAGTTCAATTACTACATCATGATTGTATTACACTTGGTCTATAAGTTGAATCTAACGTGAAATAAATCCCTAATAGTGGATAACCCGAACATGGGTCATTAACATAAGAAGGTGATGATGAATTATGAATATCAATTTTATGTTCCATACATATTACACTTTCTGATGCAATCCTCCCTAGGAAGGGACCAATCACTAGAACCATGAGCAAGAGGCTCCAAGAAGATTGGGCTAGAGCTGCTGAAGAAGGCCCTAGGGTTCTCATGAACCTTAGGGTAGATTTCTGAGCCCATGGGCCAAGGTTGGGTCCAATTATCTTTGTACATATTAGACTAGGATGTCATTATATTTGGTCCTTGTATATAGGGCTCCATATTGTAGGTAGGGTACCCTAGAAATATAGGATTTTTCAGCCCTTGTATTTTTTGGGCACCTAGACTAGTTTTTGTATTAGGGGTAGTTTTGTAATTTCACATGCACTAAGTGGATATTTGATGTGTGTGGTTGGAAATAAATTTAATTGAATTGGTAGAAGCCCAATCCAATTAAATTTTAGAGGGGGAGGTGAGCATTTGCTTACTACACCCCATTGCCACATCATATAGTCACACTTTGTGCATGTCCTTCATGCTTTTCATGCCTCATGACACCTAAGCACACTTAGTGGAGAATCTTGTAATTGATCTTGGATTAGTGGGCTGAACCATAACTAAAATTCACTAATCATAATTAGTGAAATTTTGGCTCCAAAGTTTGGCTCCACAAATTCAATTTCAAATTCAAGTGAAATTTGAATTTCCCTCCAATTTTGTGTGACACTTAGGCTATAAATAGAGGTCATGTGTGTGTATTTTTTTCAACTTTGATCATTTGAATATTAACTTCAGATTTCAGAGCTCCTTTTGAGCACAAAATTTCGTGCTCTTCTCTCCCTCTCCCTTCATTCATCTCCTTCTTCCTCCAAGCTCTTATCCATGGCCTCCTATGGTGGTGAGCTTCTTCTAGACTCATCTTCTCCTTGAAGTGGCGTCTCCTCTCTCTCTTCCTTCTCCATTCCGCTGCCATTTATCTTCCAAGAAGCAAAGGAATCCATTGATGAAGAAGATCCTAGGCCTACAAGCTCCAATGGAGCTTGCATCATGTGGTATCAAGAGCATCTTCATCTAGGTGATGTTCTTTTGCTTCCTCTATCTTTTTGTTCGGTGAATTCTCTTTAATTCCTTGTTCTTCATCTTATTCTCCATGTATATCCTCCATTGTCTTGTGGTTTGGTGTTTAGAGTGGATTTAAAAAAAATAAACTGATTAAATCTTAGATCTACACTTGTTCTTGCATTTCTATGGTTCAAATTTTGTAGATCTACTCTTGAATCTTGTTTTTGTGTTGATTTTAGGTTCTATCAATTTTCATTCATAATATTCTTGTGCTGAACCTTTAGATCTAAATTTTGTTCCAAAATATTGATTAGAAAAAAAAAACACAAAAATCTAAGTGTAAATCACTTAATCCATGTTGTCTTAGAGTCATGTTTAGTCATAGTAATTGTCACATTATGTTCTAAGTTTGTGTTGAATTTTATTTTGTTAATTGAATTCTAGATACATTTGTTCATGTATTCTTGTCATTCTTAGCCTATCTTTTGAATTTTGAGTCTAATTCATGCATGTTATTTAGTTCATAACATGTTCTAAATCAATTCCTAGAAGTAGTCTTGTTCTTGAACTTTTTTTTTGCTTTCTAAGTTTCCTACATGATGCCTATGATGAAGTTGAGTTGTGGTGCTGAGTTGTGGCTGGATTTGTGAATCAAAATAAGTCTTAAGCTCTCTTTAATTGTGTTATTCAAGATAATTGAGCATAAGCAAACACAAATTGTAACTATCCAAGCCTTAAGCAACATAAACACTACTCTTGATTTCTAGGTTGAAATCGCTGGTGCTGGCAGCTTGAACATACGAACTTGTATAAATTACTGGGAATTGGTCACTACGTTTTTTGAGCTGAAACTTTTACTGAATTTTCTAGACATCTGGACCAAAATTATAAAAAAAGAACCAAGCGATTTGGATTAAAGGAAAAAATAAGAAAAATATCACAAGTTGGCAGAAAAATCAGTGTCCAGGAAAAAAAAAAAAGAAAAGTGAAAGGAAAGTGTGCTTGTTGTTTTGGCTCAAAATTTGTTCTATAATTGGTGCCTATTTTATACCAATCCTAGTTCTGAAATTTCAATTGAAAATTATTGTGAAAACAAGTGCCAAAACTAGAGGTTTCTTGAGTAATTTTTTTTTTAGTTTTTCTACTCTACTCTAGAGCCATTCTAGGTTTCTCTTTGAGTCCTAGCTTGCTTTTTTGTGCTTTTCATTGCTTTAGTTGTTGAATAATCCTTGGAAATTTGTCTTGTTAAAACTCTATTGGTTTAGCTTTCATTTCATTTTTTTTTGGTCTTTGGTTATTGCTTGTCTCTTTGTTTCCTTGCTTGTGAGTTGCCATATAGGGAATTGGAAAGGAGGATTGGTGCCATATCTTGAAGAATTTGAGTCAAGAAGCAAGGGGCCAACCACCTTAAGAGCTATTGGACTAAGAAGCACTCCAAATTGAGTGAAACACTAAAGAGAGAATAGCCACCACAATTGAGGACTTTTTTCTTTGTAATTTTGTAATTGGCAATTTGCTTTGCTTTCAAATTTTGTAACAAAAAGGCCTTTCATTGGAAGTAAGTTGGGAGCCTCCGCTAGGTCACCCTACTTCCATTTGTGTGTAATAATTTTAGGCAATTTTCCCTTAGGATAGTGAGTGTTTTGTTGGGAACCTTAAATGAGGTCATCCAAACACTCTTAGGATCCGCCTAGTTTGCATTTCTTGCACTTTAATTTCTTGCTTACTTTCATAGCTTATTTCCTTTACCCTCCATTGTCAAACCGCCTAGATAGCTTTCCTTTTACCAATTAGTTTTTACCTTATCTTTCACACCTTTTTTAGTGTTTATTTTGGCTAGTTTCAACCATAGTTTCTTTTACCTTTTTTTCAAACCCCCAACAAGAAAGAACCATAACTTAGGAACCAACATGAGTCTTCATTCTTCATCTAGTGTTAATGGTGAGGGTTCTACTCCTAAGGACCCCTTGTATAAGATATTAGATGAGTTGAGATCCCTTAAGTTGTGGAAAGAAAAACAAGAGAAAAAAGAAAAAGGTAAAAAAAGAGTGGAAGAAATAAGTCAAGATGAAAGAGAGAAAATAAGAGAGGAAGAAAGAAGAAAAATAATGAAAGAAATGAAAAGAGAAAAACATGCCTCCTATAGTAGTCATGACTCTTGCAAGAGTTTAAGTGAAGAACTTAGCGACTATTATAGAGGGCGTCATAGTTCACATACTAAACATCACTCCCAAAGAAGAGAAAAGGATAGAAGGCCTCAAGAGGTTAACATTAGCCTCCCATATTTCCACGGAAAAGATAATGTTGAGGCCTACTTAGATTGGGAAATGAAGGTTGAACAACTCTTTGCTTGCCATCATATTAGCGAAGAGAGAAAAGTTCCATTGGCTACCCTTAGCTTTCAAGGGTATGCCCTCTATTGGTGGACTTCCCTTGTTAAAGAACGAAGGATTCATGGGGATCCTCCAGTAGAGTATTGGAATGATCTTAAGAGTGTCCTTAGGAAGAGGCACATTCCTTCCTACTATGAAAGGGAGCTTATGGACAAGCTCCAAAGGCTTAGACAAGGGAGTATGAGTGTTGAAGAATATAGACAACAAATGGAACTACTCCTTTTAAGAGCTGGACTTAGGGAGGAGGAAAGAACAAGCATAGCTAGGTTCCTTAGTGGGCTCAATATGGAAGTGAGGGACAAGGTTGAACTCCTTCCATATAGGGACCTAGATGAGCTAGTCCAACTTTGTATAAGAGTGGAGCAACAACTTAAAAGAAAGCCTTCTTCAAAATCTTATGGCTCTCACTCTTATCCAAGGAAGGACCAAGCCCATGGAATTTTAGGGGCTGCACCTTCAAAACCCAAGGAAGATAAGGGTAAGACCATAGAGAAATACACCCCTAAGACTAGTTCCCAAGAAAGGACTAGCAACATTAAATGCTTCAAATGTCTTGGGAGAGGTCACATTGCCTCTCAATGCCCCACAAAGAAAACCATGATCATGAGGGGTCAAGACATTTATAGTAGTCAAGAGGAGACTACTTCTTGCCCTTCCTCTAGTGGAAGTGAAGATGAAGTAAGGGGTGAAGAGTCTAGTGAGGAAGTCTACCCTCATGAAGAAGGTGACCTCTTAATGGTTAGAAGGCTCCTTGGAGGTCAATCTTGTGATCTATCTCAATCCCAAAGAGAGAACATCTTTCATACAAGATGCAAAATTTTAGATAAAACTTGTTCTCTCATTGTGGATAGTGGATCTTGTTGCAATTGTTGTAGCACAAGATTAGTTTCCAAGTTGAACCTCACTATCATTCCCCACCCAAAACCTTATAAACTTCAATGGCTCAATGAGCAAGGGGAAATGATAGTTAACCAACAAGTGAAGGTACCTTTCTCCATTGGGACATATAAGGATGAAGTTAATTGTGATATAGTTCCCATGGAGGCAGGACATATTCTGTTAGGAAGGCCGTGGCAATTTGATAGGAAGATCATTTATAATGGCCTAACTAATGAGATTAGCCTCACCCATCTTGGCACTAAATTTGTGTTGCATCCTCAAACACCTTCACAGGTGGCCAAAGATCAACTAACTATGAAAGATAAGAGGGATGAGGAAGAAAAATTAGAAAAACAAAAGAAAAAGAAGGATAGTAAGGTCTTGTCTTCAAAGGCCAGGGGGAAGGAAAAAGAGGGAAAGGATTCCTCCAAGAAGATTGTTAAGAAGGAAAATCATTTTGCAACAAAAGGTGATATTAAAAGAGCACTCCTTCTTAAACAATCTTTCTACCTTCTCCTATCAAGGGAAACATCCCTTAGCACTGCCACAATTCCTACATTTGAGACCTTACCCCCAAAGGTCCAAGAACTCTTACATGAATTTGGTGATATATTTCCCAAAGAGATACCCCCTGGGCTACCTCCTTTAAGGGGAATAGAACACCAAATAGATTTAGTCCCAGGAGCAAGCCTTCCTAATAGGCCAGCCTATAGGACTAACCCTCAGGAGACTAAGGAGATAGAGTCTCAGGTTAAAGAATTGTTGGAGAAGGGCTGGGTCCAAGAGAGCCTAAGCCCATGTGCTGTGCCAGTGTTGTTGGTGCCCAAAAAGGATGGTACGTGGAGAATGTGTACAGATTGCAGGGCCATCAACAACATCACTGTAAAGTATAAGCACCCCATTCCTAGACTTGATGATTTGCTTGATGAGTTGCATGGTGCCAATATCTTTTCAAAAATTGATCTTAAAAGTGGTTATCACCAAATCAGGATGAAAAAGGGTGATGAGTGGAAAACTGCTTTCAAGACCAAGTTTGGTTTGTATGAATGGCTAGTGATGCCTTTTGGGCTCACTAATGCACCAAGCACCTTTATGAGGCTTATGCATCATGTCTTAAGGGATTTCATAGGTAGATTTGTAGTTGTTTATTTTGATGATATTTTAGTGTATAGTAGGAGCCTAGATGATCACTTAGGACATCTCAGACAAGTTCTTTCAGTCCTTAGGAAAAACACCCTCTATGCAAATATAGAGAAGTGTACCTTTTGTGTAGATAATATAGTTTTCTTAGGTTTTGTAGTTGGTAGAAATGGGGTCCAAGTGGACCCTGAGAAAATCAAGGCCATCCAAGAATGGCCCACCCCAAAAAGTGTGGGAGATATTAGGAGCTTCCATGGGTTAGCAAGCTTCTATAGAAGGTTCGTTCCTAATTTCTCTACAATTGCATCACCTCTCAATGAGCTGGTGAAGAAGAATGTGGCATTTACCTGGGGTGAAAAACAAGAGCAAGCCTTTGCTTTGCTCAAAGAAAAGCTTACTAAGGCACCTGTTCTAGCTCTTCCTGACTTTTCTAAAACTTTTGAGCTAGAATGTGATGCCTCTGGAGTGGGAGTTGGAGCTGTATTGTTACAAGGTGGGCACCCTATTGCTTATTTTAGTGAAAAACTACATAGTGCCACCCTCAACTACCCCACCTATGATAAAGAGCTTTATGCCTTAATAAGAGCCCTCCAAACTTGGGAACATTACCTTGTTTCCAAGGAATTTGTCATTCATAGTGATCATCAATCACTTAAGTACATTAGAGGGCAAAGCAAGTTAAACAAGAGGCATGCAAAATGGGTAGAGTACCTAGAGCAATTTCCATATGTTATCAAATACAAAAAGGGAAAAACAAATGTGGTAGCTGATGCCCTCTCTAGGAGACACACATTGTTTTGCTCCCTAGGAGCTCGAATTTTAGGATTTGATAATATTAGGGACTTGTATGCTTTAGATGAACATTTCTCTCCCATTTATGAGAGTTGTGGGAAAAAGGCCCAAGATGGATTCTATTTGGCTGAGGGGTATTTGTTCAAAGAGGGAAAGCTATGCATACCCCAAGGATCCATTAGGAAATTACTTGTGAAAGAGAGCCATGAGGGTGGGCTCATGGGCCACTTTGGGATAGACAAGACCCTTGTCTTACTCAAAGAAAAGTTTTATTGGCCCCATATGAAGAAAGATGTCCATAAGCATTGCACTAGGTGTGTGGCTTGTTTACAAGCCAAGTCTAGGGTGATGCCTCATGGGCTATACACACCCTTACCCATCCCATCTGCACCTTGGGTAGACATTAGTATGGACTTTGTCCTTGGGCTTCCTAGAACCCAAAGAGGTGTAGACTCTATCTTTGTGGTGATGGATAGGTTTAGCAAGATGGCACACTTTATACCATGCCACAAGGTGGATGATGCTTCCCACATCTCAAAACTCTTTTTCAGGGAAGTTGTGAGACTCCATGGTTTGCCTAGGACCATTGTGTCAGATAGAGATGCTAAGTTCCTTAGCCACTTCTGGAAAACCTTATGGGCTAAGTTAGGAACTAAACTTCTTTTCTCTACCACTTGTCATCCACAAACTGATGGGCAAACAGAGGTAGTGAATAGGTCTTTATCCACCCTTTTAAGGGCTCTTCTGAAAGGCAACCATAAGTCTTGGGATGAGTATCTTCCTCATGCAGAATTTTCCTACAACAGGGGGGTTCATAGAACCACCAAGCAGTCCCCTTTTGAGGTTGTCTATGGGTTCAATCCCCTAACACCGTTAGACCTCATTCCCCTCCCACTGGACACTTCTTTTATACATAAAGAAGGGGAATCTAGGTCAGAATTTGTAAAGAAGATGCATGAGAGGGTTAAGAACCAAATAGAGAACCAAACAAAGGTGTATTCAACTAAAGGCAATAGAGGAAGAAAAGAGCTAGTTCTTAATGAGGGTGACTGGGTTTGGCTCCATCTTAGGAAGGATAGATTCCCTACTAAAAGGAAATCCAAGCTTAGCCCTAGAGGGGATGGACCTTTTCAGGTTTTGGAGAGGATCAATAACAATGCCTATAGGTTGGACCTCCCAGAAGAGTATGGAGTCAGCACCACTTTTAACATTTCTGATTTAACTCCTTTTGCAGGTGGAGCTGATATTGAGGAGGAAGAACTAACAGATTTGAGGTCAAATCCTCTTCAAGGGGGAGGGGATGATGCAATCCTCCCTAGGAAGGGACCAATCACTAGAACCATGAGCAAGAGGCTCCAAGAAGATTGGGCTAGAGCTGCTGAAGAAGGCCCTAGGGTTCTCATGAACCTTAGGGTAGATTTCTGAGCCCATGGGCCAAGGTTGGGTCCAATTATCTTTGTACATATTAGACTAGGATGTCATTATATTTGGTCCTTGTATATAGGGCTCCATATTGTAGGTAGGGTACCCTAGAAATATAGGATTTTTCAGCCCTTGTATTTTTGGGCACCTAGACTAGTTTTTGTATTAGGGGTAGTTTTGTAATTTCACATGCACTAAGTGGATATTTGATGTGTGTGGTTGGAAATAAATTTAATTGAATTGGTAGAAGCCCAATCCAATTAAATTTTAGAGGGGGAGGTGAGCATTTGCTTACTACACCCCATTGCCACATCATATAGTCACACTTTGTGCATGTCCTTCATGCTTTTCATGCCTCATGACACCTAAGCACACTTAGTGGAGAATCTTGTAATTGATCTTGGATTAGTGGGCTGAACCATAACTAAAATTCACTAATCATAATTAGTGAAATTTTGGCTCCAAAGTTTGGCTCCACAAATTCAATTTCAAATTCAAGTGAAATTTGAATTTCCCTCCAATTTTGTGTGACACTTAGGCTATAAATAGAGGTCATGTGTGTGTATTTTTTTCAACTTTGATCATTTGAATATTAACTTCAGATTTCAGAGCTCCTTTTGAGCACAAAATTTCGTGCTCTTCTCTCCCTCTCCCTTCATTCATCTCCTTCTTCCTCCAAGCTCTTATCCATGGCCTCCTATGGTGGTGAGCTTCTTCTAGACTCATCTTCTCCTTGAAGTGGCGTCTCCTCTCTCTCTTCCTTCTCCATTCCGCTGCCATTTATCTTCCAAGAAGCAAAGGAATCCATTGATGAAGAAGATCCTAGGCCTACAAGCTCCAATGGAGCTTGCATCACTTTCCATATTTGCAAATGTATTGAACATGCACCAAACACCTTCTTTTGAAAACGATAAGTTTCAACTATTCTAGGAAGAAAATGGTATTCTTCACAATTTTTTCACACCTAGAGTGCAGTGATTATAGACGTAACACCATCATCTCTAATTGATGACTGTGTTGTGGTGATTATGTCTGGCAGTGTCATTTTGGATTCAATAATATTAATTTTGTCTTGTCACTTTTGAAAACTGCATTTGCACTTGAACTATGGATGATCTCACCATTGATATAAACGTACGCATAAATTGGCTCTAAACTCATTTTTCTTGCTCTCTCTATTTTCTCACACAATTTGGTCTAATGCAACTAATCAAAGTCTATGCTGATATGGTGTCTTTATATATACAATCAATCACAGGTCCATGGTTCACGTGATTTGGAATCTCAATGCATGATAATAAGGCATTTGTGTTAACGTGTTTTTGAATCTTGAGTCCTTACAATGAGACAAAGTGTTAATGTGTTTTTGAATCTTGAGTCCTTACAATGAGACAAAGTGTAAACGTGCTTTGGAATCTCGACACAATTTATATCATAAATTGATGCGAGGTGCGTGCCAATACCACATTTCCATCTCCCAACATCAAATTTTATATCATTTGTACCCATTTTACCATTAAACCTCGTTGTCATGGCTCATATACCTCTATTGTGTCATCAACACATTCATCATTCAGTACCACAAATAACGACTTAATCACTTCGTATTACCATACAATACCTAAACCATAACCACAAATTGTACCATTATTATCCTTTACCAAGTTCCAACATATTGCCCTAATCAAACAATGCATAATTGATCTTGCATTGATCACTGCATTGGTTGAACGATGAAGGCCTAAACACACACACCTTTCACCTGCCATGGGGTGAGTGCACTATTACACTAGAAAATATGCACTGCATCTAGGCATTAAGGTCGATGGTCATGTTGTGACAGGACCTAGCTTCCTACATAGGGATGAGTTATATGACGAGTTACTAGGTGAAGTTCCTCCAGATAATGCACATAAGGAAGTCACACTCAAGCTGACATGGTTGCTTAGCATCTTGCGTACATCATTACCTGAAGAACCAACAATATACCAACTACAATGCATGTGTAGAGCTTACATAATATACATGATTGGTAATACTTTAATACCTGATAAATCTGGAAATAAATTTCATCTAATTTATCTGAACCTATTATATGATTTTGACAACATAAAAAAATATAGTTAGGGTTCTGCTTGTTTAACAAGTACAGAGAACTGTGGCAGGCATCATCAGAAGTTGGTAAAGTTATGGGGGGTTGTGTCATACTATTGTAGTCATGGGCTTGGTATCACATGTCTTTTATTGCACCAAGAGTCCCACGGCCTGAAACAACTTATCCGCTCACTAAAAGTTTATTACAAATAATGAAATCAAAATTTTTAATTTCAATGACGCATATTATAACATTACAATGAATAGTGGTTTTGTTTCGTTTACATTTCAAATGGAGTGGTGGTAGATTAGATTATAGAGGTGCACCTCATGGTGACTTGGTTGGATATAGATCTAGTATAGATCATATGGAGAGTCATCAAGTATATTATTGTCATCAATATGTACATAATAACATTTACTAATGTTGCATCGTTAACGTATATTTTAGTTTTCTTGGGGCATATAGAAAATTTGAAAAACACCCACCAAGACATGCACACAGAGACAGGGACATTTGGTATGCATGTACTGCAATTATTTGTTTTCCCATCGTGGAATGACATCAAACAAACATGATCAAGCTACAATTTGAACTACATCAAGACATCCCTGTTGATCTTATGAATCTTGATCAACTTCACCAGATTGACATGTGAGACAATCATTATAGTGATTGGATGCAATATCATGTGGGGTGGATTAATATATGGAAAAACAAAGGCAATGATGTTTTAATTGGATGATGTGTTGAAGGGGCAGTGACACATATACAAGAGTATATGGAATCGTATATGCAAAACATTATTATATTCTTGTCTGTTACACAACAACTAAATGATCCATGCACTGCAACTACCCATAATGTTGTAGGGACAAGCGTTGAAGAAACACATTTCCAAGTTCCACATCCTCAGTTAATGTTTTGTACTCCATCACTTGTTCATCAAACTTTTGACCAGACTTGCGAGTCAGTCGATGCAACTAACCCTGAATGGATCACCAATTTATTTATTGTTAATTTAAATACACCAAATTCTGTGGCATCATACTTAGTTTCTTTACAATAGTTCGATGCACCATATTTGTTTGGAGAGTAAGGGAAAATTTCTTCAGTTGTATCAATCCACACTGAAAACCCTAAGACAGAACAACAACATTATCATCATGAGGGAGAACTAGTGATACATGAGAGAAGAAATTCACGACGTAATCGACATCCACCGCCCTATGGGACTGGTCATCATCTAGGTCATTAAAGTATAAAATGATGTGATAATAAGATCAACTATGTTTAAGTACCCTTCTAATGTAGTTTTCAAAATCATGTTAAAGTGCTCATGCCATGTTATGTTATGTTTAAGTGACCATGTTATGCAATTTATAAAATTTATCTCCAATACATTAAAAATATGTGGCAAATTTATTTTATAGTTTTCGCGTCAAAGAATCCCAAAAAAATATATTGTGTAACAATTTCATCAAGAAGGACCTCAAATTAATAGTAAAAAAATATGTTTTTGACCATTAAAACAATATTTAAGTAGTCATGTTATGCAATTTAGAATATTTATCTCCAATAACCGCAAGTTATTTTTTTATCAACAAATGTTAATGTTAGTTTGTCTTAGTACGACGATTGAATTCACAATCTTTTTCTCTTTCTCTTCTTTCTTAATCACCTAATTAATCTTATATCTCCAATTCTAAGCTAAATTAGATAAAAATTCACCAAAAGAAAGAAAGAAATAAGTTTAATTATCAATTTGATCCTCAAGTTTTAAAAAATGTGTAAAGACATATCATAAGAAGAGGAGTTGAATTATAATTTTTACTAAACTTAAAATATTTTTCAAAAACAACAACATTATTTTCTAATAAAGAAAAACTAAAGTGACTCTTGGTTTGAATATTTTTTGTTTTAATTTTTAAAGAAAATAAGAAATAAGAGTGAAAATATATTTGTTTAAATATTTTCTTTGTCAAAATAGGCTAAAAATTGAAAACAATGGATCAATGTTTTTAATATTTTTTGAAAAAATGAAAACACGATGACACCTTACAATACTTCTTTCTCAACTCACATTTTTAAATCTTAAAAAATTGAAAATAAAAATTATTTTTTAAAACAAATAAAATAGAAAATAGAAAATAAACACTCAAATAAAAAACCTAAGGAGATAGGCTGAGAAAATTCAATTTCTAATGAGTTAATTCCAATCATGCATCATATGAGATATGTTTAGAAAATTAAAAATAGAAATTCCAAGGGTGTTACTAAGTGCACCAACCATATTGCTTGTGCACCCATCAATAAAACTTAATTCTTAAAATACCCTTAGTGATTTCTTCTTCCTTTTAAGTTATTTTTTTACAGTAACACATTCATTTGTTCACTTTCTCGGTTTCTTCTGATTTTTTCATTGTCATGAAAGGTGCACTGTGCCGCTTCAGTTGAGGTGAAAGTGTTACGGAGATACGTTGGTGGTGGTTGTAGCGGTGGTTGGATTGGTTGTTAACGAATGTATGTCGTCGATGTTATTTGTTTTTTTTTTCATTTTCTGGGTAAAATACATATTAAAGAATCCATAAGTTATATAGAACTTATAGATTCATTAATCTGTAAGTTTTATATAACTTACGTATTGTCAATGCATATAAGTTATATGAATTAAGTAATTTGTATAACTAATATGGATTAATTAATCCATATGAGTCATATGGAGTACTTAATTTATATAACTCATACGGATTAACCAATTTGTATGATTTATAATATTATTTTTAATTAAATAAATATTTAATTTTTTTAATCTTATTAGTATATAAATATATTAATTAATATGATTGTTATAAAAATTAATGTGTACTAAAAAATTATTTGTTTATTTGTTTATATGTTTATTGAAATGTAATTAGTATTATTATTTTAAATATTTTTAAATAAGTGTAGTTTGATAATTAATTTGTAAGTATTTGTTTTTTATATTTTGGAAATGGTATTAATTGTAAAATAATTTACACTTTTAATTTCTATATAATTTATTTGAGTTGTTGTGGTTTAAAACTGATTATTTTTTGTGGTTATAATTTCATGAATTAGAATTAAGTTGAATAATATAATTTATTTTAGTACATATGGTTAGGTTATAATATTTTATCTATTATATGGTTATCAATTTTAAGTAGAAAAAGTCAATGTTATTGGTTTTTAATACATAGGGTTATCAATTTTAATGTTTTATAATATTATATGCAATAAAAAACTACCTAGGATTTTGTGTGATAGTATATGTATGGTGCGGTTAGGGATCGTTTGTTTGTGATTAAAATTTTTGAATGTCTTGTTAAGATGGATGAAGATCAATGGATGTATAATAGTATAATGTCTCAAAAAGTTGATATGAATGAACAAAATGAAGATGAAGCTGGTGTAAATGAAGAACATGTTGATTGTTCTAATGCATTCAATACTTCTCAAGTATTAATATGATTTATTGTTATTAAAGTAATTAAATGAATGTCCCTTGAAGACTAAACTTGTGTGGATTGCATTGTAGGTGTTTGCTACCCGAGATGATATTCTGCATTGGGCTCGATGTGTTGCTTATGAAATTGGATTTGTGACGATGATTATGAGGTCAGACACAAACACTGGCACAAGAGGAAGGACTTCATTTATCTTAATTGGTCGTGAAAGGAGTGGTCAATATAGGTCTAGGAAGAATGATTTTGTAAGAAGAGATACTGACACTAGGAAATGTGGGTGTCCCTTTAAGCTTCGTGGAAAATCAATTGTTGGAGGACAAGGATGGATGATGAAGTTAATGTGTGGGAGTGACAATCATGAAATGGCAAAGTCATTAGTTGGACATCTATGTAGAAGCAAAGCTTCATGGTGAATCAAAGGTGATTCAAAGGTGTTTTGATGATAACAATTATGATAACAAAAGATGATGACAAAGGTGACGACAAAAAGCTCAAAGATCAATCAAAGAACAACTCAAGTGAATCAAAGATCAATCAAAGAGCAACTCAAGTGAATCAAAGATCAATCAAAGAGCAACTCAAGTAAATCAAAGATCAATCAAGAACAATTCAAAATCAAGAAGAATTCAAGACTCAAGAAGAAAGTCTAGAGACAAGAATCAAGATTCAAGATCTCAAGAATCAAGATCAAGATTCAAGAATGAAGAGAAGACTCAATCAAGATAAGTATTAAAAAGTTTTTCAAAACTTTGAATAGCACATGAGTTTTTGACAAAACCTTTTACCAAAGAGTTTTTACTCTCTGGTAATCGATTACCAGATTGTTGTAATCGATTACCAGTAGGAAAATTGTTTTGAAAAAGTTTTCAAATTGAATTTACAACGTTCCAATTATTTTCAAAAAGCTGTAATCGATTACAATGTTTTGGTAATCGATTACCAGTACCTTTGAACGTTGAAATTCAAATTCAAATGTGAAGAGTCACATCTTTTCACATAAAAGCTTTGTGTAATCGATTACACTGATTTGGTAATCGATTACCAGTGACTATTTCTGAATAAATCAAAAGATGTAACTCTTCAAAAGGGTTTTGACTTTTTCAAATTGGTTTTAAGTTTTTCTAAAAGTTATAACTCTTCTAAATGGTCTTCTTGACCAGACATGAAGAGTCTATAAAAGCAAGGCTTTGTTTTTCATTTTCAATAATCTTGAATACTTTTCCAATCAATTATTTACAAGCCTTGAATCTCTTTGAACTTCTTCTTCTTCTTTGTACCAAAAGTTTTTTGAAGTTTTCTGGTTTTCCAAACCTTGAAAACTTGTGCTATTCATCTTTTCATTCTCTTCTCCCTTTGCCAAAAAGAATTCGCCAAGGACTAACCGCCTGAATTCTTTTTGTGTCTCTCTTCTCCCTTTTCCAAAAGAACAAAGGACTAACCGCCTGAATTCTTTTGTGTCTCCCTTCTCCCTTGTCAAAGAATTCAATAAGACACAGTCTGAGAATTCTTTTGATTCTTCCCTTTCCCTAATACAAAAGTGTTCAAAGGACTAACCGCCTGAGAATTCTTTTGTATCCCCATTCACAAAGTATCAAAGGTTTAACAGCCTGAGATCTTTGTCTTAACACATTGGAGGGTACATTCGTTGTGGTACAAGTAGAGGGTACATCTACTTGGGTTTGTGTGAGAACAAGAGAGGGTAGATCTCTTGTGGATTAGTTCTAGTGGAGGGTACATCCACTAGGTTCAAAGAGAACAAGGGAGGGTACATCCCTTGTGGATCTTTGCTTGTAAAAGGATTTTTACAAGGTTGAAAGAAATCCCAAGGACCGCAGGTCGCTTGGGAACTGGATGTAGGCACGTGTTGTTGCCGAACCAGTATAAAAACTCTTGTGTTTGTTTCCTTCTTCCCTGCTCTTTTACTTTCCGTTGTGCATTTAATTTCCGCTTTTACTTTCTGTTAAGATTCTCTTCTACTCCTCATTCTCATAACAATTTAGTAAAAGCCTTAAAAGAGTAATTTTTTAATTGGTAAAGGTTTAGGAATAATTAATTCAACCCACCCTTCTTAATTATTTTGAGGCCACTCGATCCAACAATCTATATGTTGGTTGATTGACTAAGGATGAAAAGATAATTATTGCTAATATGACAAAGTCAATGGTGAAACCAAGAAATATTTTTGTAACACTGAAGGAGCACAATGCCAATAGTTATATAACAATTAAATAAATATACAATGCAAGAAGTGCATACCGCTCTTCCATAAGAGGTATATTGAAATGCAACAACTAATAAAGCTTCTTGAATGGGATCAGTATATTCATTGGCATAGATTAAAGGATGAAGATGTTGTACATGATATCTTCTGGTGTCATCCTGATATAGTGAAGTTATGCAATGCCTATAATTTGGTATTTTTGATAAATAGTACCTACAAAACAAATAGGTACAGGCTTCCGTTACTTAACTTTGTTGGGGCGACACCAATAGGGATGACATTCTCTGCTGGTTTTGCCTATTTGGAGGGAGAACATCTAAATAATGTGATATAGGCTCTAGAACGGTTCTGAGGTCTTTCCTAAGACATGATGCCCTCCCTGGAGTTATTGTTACCAACAAAGACCTAGCACTGATGAATGCAGTGAAAACTGTATTGCATGTGTACCAACTTGTTGTGTAGGTTTCACATTGACAATAATGTCAAGGCAAAATGTAAATCCCTAGTTGGTCAAACAAATGCATGGGATTATGTGATGGATGCCTGGGGGAGTTTGGTTGATTGTCCTTCTGAGGATTAGTTTCATGATTGCCTTAAGAAGTTTGAAGTTGCTTATTCACCTTGGCCAATGTTTGTTGACTATGTCAACCAAACATGGATAATTCCCCACAAAGAAAAATCTGTTAAAGCCTAGACGAATAAGGTGATGCACTTAGGAAACACAACAACAAACAGGTATCAAAATTGCCATTTTTTTAATTATGGTTTAGGACTTAATGGATAAAAATATTTGTATTTGTTTATTGTTTTTTGTGTATTTCATATGCAGGGTTGAATCTGCTCATTGGGCTTTAAAAAGACGATTATAGAATAACCTTGGAGACCTATGTAGTGTTTGGGAAGCCATGAACAACATGATCACACTGCAACACACTAAAATTAAGGCATCTTTTGAGACAAGTACACATGTAGTTGGACATGTTTTTAAAGTTACCTTATACAAGAGACTACTTGGCATGGTATCAAGGTATGCTTTAAATCAGATTGCTACTAAATTTGAGTGTGTGTATTATGCTAGCAAAAACCCTTCTCATTGTAGATGTATCATGAGAACTACTCATGATCTTCCATGTACATGTGAGCTATCCAAATATGTTTTTGGTACCATACCACTTGAGACAATCCATATGTTTTGGCGGAGGCTAAGTTTTTCAAACCAAGGACTATCTAAGCCCCAAGTGAGCATAACCGAAGAGATGGAAACCATATCCAAGCGATTTGAAGAGCTTGATGTTTGTGGCAAAGTTACTCTAGAGAGTAAACTCGGAAAATTTCCTACCCTGATCTAAACTCTATGTGTCCTCTTCCAGAAAAGGTCAACGCCAAAGGTGTTCAGAAGAAACCGATGACTAAACATCAAAGATCAACAAAGCGTGATCCATCTTACTAGGAGTATGTTGATGTTTTACATTCTGTGCAAAATAGTAATTTTTCAGTCAAACGTAGTGCATCATCATCTGACCAAGCAATTCCAAGAAGGACTATGTCAATGTTGAATCAATTTCATTTGTGCATTCACAATTCCATTGAAAACATTATCGATGTCAAAGCTGACAATAATTATGGATATCATGCAATTGTTGCCTTATTAGGTATGGATAAAGATTCATGATCATTGGTGCACAACCACTTGCTTAAAGAACTTGTCAAATGGTCTGATGAGTATATCAACCTCCTTGGTGGCATAAACAAATTTGAGGAATTAAAGCAGTGCCTACTTGTTGATGGATTATCCATGGTATGTAATTTTTATTATTTTTTTAGTTAAAATTTAGTTTAAATAAATGTAATCATAACTGTAACATGCAAATTACCATGGATAAGTAGATGAATATAACCAACATAAGATATGTCATTACATCAAGGTATAATGTCATCCTTGTTTCTTTGTCTCTCTAACAAAGTATGACGTCTTTTCCTCTTAGAAGTCAACCACCAACAGATTCTTTTGTGCATCGCGTAATATGTATTGGTAATGTGTATGACAATCATTTTGTTCAAGTAGATTCATCATAAACTTGTTTTTTAATTGATGAAATTAATTGTGTAATAACAATTTGAAATTGTTTGTGCATATATAACAGGTTTATTTAAGAGATTTTTGTCCCTTATCGCCTCTAGCTTTGTTATGGTCTAGAAATTGTCATCCTTAAGCAAAGCAGTGACCAACTCCATATATTAGTAGAATGCAGCAGTATAAAAATTTGATGATGTTGAAAACAGGCTATGTTGATTTAAGTGAAGAGTGAAGATTTAGGTACATATGTAATTGTCATGTACTACAATAATATACAACTGTTTCATTGGAAATTCATATAATTATGTATTATACTTTACGTACAAATGGTTTAAGGTTACTATAATACCTAGGGTTTAGTGTTATGCGCGCTATTAAGGTTAACTGTTACGTGAAAACCAGGGTTTAGTGGTATGCCATCAATTATGGTTGAGTGGTACATAAAAAAGGAGGGGTTTTATTGACTAGGGTTTAGTGTTCTATCACCAGTTATGGTTTAGGGTTAATTCGGAACTTATTAAAAAAATTTGGTTACGTGTGGAATAAATGGTTTATGGTTTAATTTACGACCTATGATATAAGTGCTAGATAGTAATATAAAAAAGATTTCAAATAAATTGGTAAAATAAAAATGTTGTTAAATAAAATAAAATGATAAACATTGTCAACACATTTCCTAAAAAAATTTAAATGCATATATAAATTGCGATCCACAGTCACACCTCTAGCGATCCTTAGGCAGTCTTCCATGACATCTTATGTTTCTATGCCTTTAGTCACTATCCTTAGGTTGATCAACCACTCCAACCTTTCAGCTATTGCTTGGCAAGCCTCCAATGACATTCACAACAACAGGTAAGGTTTATACATATTGCATGTTCAAATAAAATGAAATTCAGAGTAAGATGAATATATATGTTACCACTGCATGTAGAGGCTGCTCCACATGGGAAGGTGCATATGCAGGTGCTTCCTCCATAGCTATTGTCACCATCGGGTACTGAGGAATATCTAGTTCGACATATGTGTCATCTTGCACGATAGGTGGATGTCTGATTAGATCCCCGGGCTATGCCGATCTCATGAAGGGATACAAAATCATGTAGAACCAGTCCATACAGTCTGATGCACACTATCCAGGCACGACACATATCTAACCCACCACTATAAGGTACTCCAAGAAGTGCATCCATATATCGTCAATATCTTCTAAGCATAATCTTGAACCCGGAGAGTGTGGAGGAATAGTCTGAACATACCTAAACTGTTGCACAACCCTCTTTGGTCGGTGTATGACAGCAACGAGACTCCATCGGATATGTCCAGAAAAACAAGAAATCACCTCGAACTCTCTAACTATACGATTGTCACTATAAGGCATTCAACAAACAACATCAAACGTCAATCGATCTAGACGCTTCTGATACATCGACATTGGTAATGCCTTCCCAGAGATCCAGTGACAGGCACATGGTTTCGTTTCATGATAGTCTTTAGCAATAATAGCCTCAGCAATAAATGGAAAATGCTTATAAATCCAACACTACACATATTTTTAAAACAAAAAAAATAAATCAATACAATAGTCAATATCAAAGAACAAAAAAAAAATCCAATTCAATTATAATTACCTGTAATAGTGTGATACATCTGGCAAGTTGTTTGTTGCTGCTCTTAGACGCATCATTTAAATTGTTGTACATATGCACTAGGGCGGCAACTCCTCATGCATAGCTTTCACTTTGGGTGAGGTCTCGAAAGGCGTCCAAGAACACGACATGCATGTGTGTTGCACTCTTGTTAGCAAAAAGAGTGCAACCTAGCAAATGCAATAGATAAGCTTGAGCTGCTACAGTCCAGTGTGCGGTATCACATTTGCTACGATAAATGTCTCACAACCATGATAGTTGTACATATGCCCCATGACACTGTATTGTCTCAACTCTGGCTTCATCTGCATTCACTTCAAGTAATTCCTCTAACAACAACACCGCTTCATCAACATGAAGAGTCTCGAATCTATGGAAGGCGCCTGTGATAGGCAGATGAAGCAAAAAGGCCACATCATCGAGGGTGATGGTCACCTCTCTTACAGGAAGATGAAAATGACTAGTTTCCTTATGCCACCTCTCCACAAAAGCCGATATAAGTCCTTGATCACCAGTGTTCAATGAACATGCGATCAGAGGCCTCTCAATTTCTAAACCTTCCTTCCATGGGAGGATGAACATCCTCAGCAACAAAGGCAACTTCCCATTGCCTATGTGTGGATGCTGTAGGCCTTCATCGCTGGAGAGCTTCATCTGAATCACAATTATTTTTTCTTCCCAAGGCTCTTCCTATAACTCTGCCTAGAGCACAACCCAAACCTCTGTTTTTAACCATAATCTGCAAATTTGAACATACATAAAAATTTATGTAAAAATTCAAACAATACTTCAATCAGTTACTATTCAATAATTCATAAATAAAAAATTATTGTATATATATATATATATATATATATATATATATATATATTTTCAAAATCTATTTTAAATTAATTTTATGTAATAAAAATAACTTATTTATTAAAAAGCAACTTAAAAAACACTATAGTTAATTACATAAAATAACAAAATTTTTGTCTCCTTGCCTATTTTTTTTTAAAAAAACTAATATATAATAATCATAAATATATTTATAGTTAAAAATAAAACAATAACTATTTCAAAATAAAAATGAAAATAATCTATTTTTTATTAAAATATATTAACTATTTAAAAACAACATTCTAACCAATCCCTACAACTCATACAAATGTATGTGTTATATGGGTTTCAAATACATTTTTGTCACTTCACTCTTAAATTGTTAGGTACACTAGTAATGATGTTGGATGCACAGTTAACAACAACCGAATGAGTGATGCTAGGTGCACCCAGCATTATTGCTGGTGCACCTAGCATTTTAAGTGAATGGGCAAAAATGTCCTTCACTCAAGTTGATCCATATGAGTCATATGGATTAACTCGAGTCATATGACTTATACGATCAACACGATCCGTATGACTCATATGGATCAAGTTCATCCGTACGAACCATACGAATCAACTTGATCCGTATGTTTAAATTATACTTACGGATTACATGATCCGTATATTTTATACATATCATGTAATCCGTAAGTTTAATTTAAACATACGGATCAACCAAGAACTCACGTACCTTCGATGCAGGATAATTTTGAAATTAAAAAAAATACTGGGTGCACAAGCAATAAAGTCGGGGGAGTTGCTAGGTGCACCCAGCAATATTGTTGGTGCACCCAGCAATTTTAGTGAATGGCCATTTTGCCCTTTAAGTTAAAAATTTAAAAACGCGCTCCTCTTCTCGGAAGACCACTGCTACTTCTTTTCTTCTTCCATTCCTGTTGATCCTCCGTGACACCGCGAGCCAAGCTTTCGTCTTCTTCCGGACACCACGAGCCAAGCTTCTTCTTCTTCTCCGTCTTCTCCGCGAACAGCCTTCGAGGTTAGTCTCCCTAACTCTCCATTGCTTTTACTATCTAGTATTGATTCAGCAGTGGAACCTTAGGATAGTAACCTTAGGGTAGTAACCTTAGGGTAGAAGACGAGAGGGGAGAAGATTAGAGTATGCCGGAAAAAATGGCGGAAAAGGATGACGGCGGTGTCTTCCGGAAGACCCGTTAGGGGTTCTTCCGGAAGTTCCGGAAGAACATTTTCCGGAAAGTTTCCGGAAGAAGTGTTCTTCCGGAAGTAACCAAACGTCTTCCGGAAGAACACTTCTTCCGGAAGACTCCCGGAAAACCTCTTCCGGAAACTTTCCGGAAGAAGTGTTCTTCCGGAAGAATTCCGGAAGACGCGCTCTTCCGGAAGAACTTTCAAAATTCCGGAAGAACTTTCCGGAAGAAGTGGTTCTTCCGAAATTGTTCCGGAAGATCCACTTCTTCCGGAAAGTGGTTTTTTTGTTTTTTTTTTTTGCTTTTTTTTTAAAAAAAAAATTTAAACAGAAATTGTTTTGTTTTTTTTTTTAAATGAATCATTGTATTTATTTTGGTTTTTTTTTTTGCTTTTTTTTACTAAATATTAATTTGTAAATTATTTTTTTTTTATAAAAGTAGTTGTGTTTGTTTTTGTTTATTGTTTATTTTTTTAAATTAGTGTTTTTTCTTTAAAAAATGAAGTTGTCTATTTTTATAATTAAAGTTGTGTGTTTTGGAAGTTTTATAAAAATACTAATTTTGTATAATTAATTAGTTTTTTATTATAAATGAAGTATTTTATTTTCTAAAAAAATTGTGGATGTTTACTAAATAATTTTTTGTACATTAGTTGTTTAATTTTTTTAAAAAAATTAAGTTGTGGATGTTTAGTAATGAATTATTTTTATATTAGTTGTGTTTTTTTTTTAAAATGAAGTTGTTTATTTTTTAAAAAAAAAATTAACTTGTGGATGTTTACTAAGTAATTTAGTTGTGTTTTTTTTAGAAATGAAGTTTCTTATTTTTTTTTTAAATTAAGAGTTGGATGTTTACTAATTAATTTTTTTTACATTAGTTGTGTTTTTTTTTATAAATGAAGTTGTTTAATTTTTTTTTAAAATTAAGTTGTGGATGTTTAGTAATGAATTATTTTTATATTAGTTGTGTTTTTTTATAAATGAAGTTGTTTAATTTTTTTAAAAAAATTAAGTTGTGCATGTTTATTAATAAATTTTTTTACATTAGTTGTTTTTTTTATATAAATGAAGTTGTTTAATTTTTTTTTTTAAATTAGGTTGTGTATGTGTGAAAATAATTTGATTTAAGTTAGTCTTATTTGTTTATAAATGAAGTTGTTTTTTTATAAACAAAATTGTGTATATTTTGACCGAAAAAAAATACGTGTTCGACATGATTTACAGATCATGGCCAGAACACGAGGTTTAGGTCGTGCCATAGGTAGAGTTGTAGGCAGAGATAGAGCTGCTGACGAGGATGCTGACAATGTTCCCGAGAGGCGTAGGCTTATTGCCTCAGCCCGTAGGCTACGCGTTCATCAGATGACTACAGAGGGACGTGATAAGGCTGAGGACGTCGCTGACATGACTGATGATGTCCCTGAGCAGCCTACGGAGGCACCTGAGATGCGTGAGGACGCACAGGGTGCTGATAGTGGTGAGGGGTCAGATGGTGATGATGCTGCAGAGGGATTCCCTGGTGGTCCACGTGACCCGTCAGTGCTGACATCATTTGTCGAGCATGTTGCACATGCTGTGTGGAGTGGACAGGTATTTTAATTTGTTAATTATTTGTCATTGTTTATTTATTTGTTTGTGATTAATTTTTTTTAATAATTGTATAATTTGTACTTCAAATCAGGAACGTCCTGATTTGAAGTTAGTGTCACATGGGAGGAAGGTGACACTGATTGGGAGGTCAGTTCCTGAGATTGAAGGCATGGTGGCTGCCACAGGATTAAGTCCACTGATAGATTGTTCAGTTATTACTGGCGATCCTGGACTTATATCCGCATTTGTGGAGAGGTGGCACAGTGAGACTAGCACCTTCCACCTTCCTGTAGGAGAGCTGATGATCACATTGGATGATGTGTCATCCATCCTACATTTGCCCATCACTGGCGCCTTGCACAGTTTCCACGCTCTTTCTACGGAGGAGGCCAGATTCTTGCTTACGGAGTTGCTGGAAGTGTCTGCCGAGGAGGCCAGAGCCGAGACAGCACTCACACGTGGAGCATATGTACGATTAGGATGGGTTCGTGACATTTATGAGACCAGATGTCAGGCCCGGTGGTGGATTTTCGCAGCTCACGCTTATCTGCTGCACCTTGTCGGTTGCACTCTTTTTGCTAATAAGAGTGCAACATACGTGCATGTGGTCCACCTTGACGTTTTCCGGGACCTCGCTCATAGTGGTGGTTACGCTTGGGGGGTTGCGGCGCTGGTTCATATGTATGACCAGTTAGATGAGGCTTGTAGGACCACCACCCGACAGCTTGCGGGGTACTTGACGCTACTTCAGGTAAATTTTGTGTTTATTAATATGTTAGGTTCGATTATGATTTAAACATATTTTTATGTTATGTTAACCTCAATTATTGTGTAGTGCTGGATCTATGAGCACTTCCCTAGTGTGCACCAGTGCGTGACTGACAATACATACCAGGAGACGTCCCCACGTGCTTCCCGGTGGTTGACGTCGAAGGCGCACATGAAGGGCATCACAGCATCACAGAAGAAGGTCTTCCGGAAGTTACTCAGACCCATTCCGGAAGAAGGTCTTCCGAAAGTGTTTTCAAATAGCACTTCTCAAATACGGAACACGGGACCACCGAATCTCCAAATACTTCACGGGACCACCAATGGAAACTGCAAAAGGGACTACCGAAACAACAACAAGCAACCAAAATGGAAGAAAGAAAGCAGAGAAGAAACAAGCAGAGAAGAAAGCGCAGTAAAAAGAAGCGTGTACGCGTTAATTTAAAGAAAATTACACAAGGGTAAAATCGTCATTACATACGTATTAAATATTATTTTATTTTTACTTATTATTATAAAATGAAATTTCTTTTTTCTTCATTTCGTCATTACATACGTTCACTGATTATTTAATTATTTATGTATAATAATATTAATTATTTTATAATTTAGTTTATCCATTAAAAGTAAATTATTACAAAATAATTTTTTTTTTAACAAAGGTAACTTCCGGAAGAAGGTTCTTCTGGAAACTTCCGAATGACGTTCTTTCGGAAGTAGTTTGTGGGTACTTCCGGAAGTCACAAATTCTTCTTTCGGAAGAAGTTTTTTTCTGGAAACTTTCCGGAAAACCTTTTTCCGAAAATTTTCCAGAAAAACCTCTTCCGGAAGAAGAATTATTGAAGGGCAATTTCGCCACTTCACTGTTTGCTGGGTGCCCCAGCAATAATGCTGGGTGCACATAGCAACTCCCTAAAGCCGGTGCACCTAGCAACACTCCGGCCGAATTCCAAATCTCCCCAGTCCCAAAAATAGCCCAAGCCCATCTTAGTCCCCTTTGGCCGTTCCAAAAAACGAATAGATAACATAACATACCAAAAAACGAATAGATAACATAACATACCAAAAAACGAATAGATAACATGTGCTCTTAAACCCTTTTTTCACTCCCAAAACCCTCTCGTTCACTTCACTCATCGCATTAACAATGAAATGAACAGCAACACATCACAACAACAATGATTCAACTTCACAGAACCTTCTTCTCCACCACCACCTCCTCCGTTCCTTCCTCATACCCTCTCTCTCTTGGCCACTTCATGGTCTCTCTCTTTAATTTTCCCTTTAATTTTCTAATTTCTTTATTTTGATTATCCTTTCAATAACGCAATTGTGTTTTGCTTGTTAAACGACGTCGCATTGCAGTTGCAGTTCAGGGCGCTCCAGGCTCCACCAATTGCTCTCGCGCCGCACGCCACGTCATCCCTCATCGGCGCCACCGTCCAATGCCGAACGCGTCTTCTCTTCCCTCGAAGGGTTACCGCGAAATGCCACGCGACGTCGTTTAGCAATTTCCGTTTCCCGTTTGCTTTGAACTCCACGACGTCGTTTGGGGGCAGCGTTTTCTCGAGGGGGTTTGCGACGCGCGCGGCGGAGAACGGTAAGCAGAAGAAACGGGCGAGGGCTGCTGTCGTTCGCGGAAAGGAGAAGGACGAAGGTGTGATAAATGACGCCGCGCCGAAAGAGTTTGACAATGTGACCGCTTCTGAGGGAAGTTTGGGTGAGAAGAAGAAGAATAAGAAGGGATCGTCACCCGTCGCCGCTAGTGGCAAAGAAGATGAGAAGAGTGTGAAGAAGAAAACGGCGAAGAAGAAGACCACGACGACTTTGCGGAGCAAGAAGGTGGCTGCCAGCAGCACCCAAGAGGATGGTGCTGCTGAAGCTTCTAAAAAATCTTACAAAGGGAAGAAGAAGAAGGATTCGAAGGTTAGTAATTGATAGTTTGGATAAATTTCTCGATGAACACTTCTAATAGAAGAAAATAAAAAAGAAGGTAAAATGAATTAAGCTTTTTTCCATGAGTTAAAATTAGCTTATGCGTTAGATTCAGCTCTTGGAGAAGTTAAACGTTCGAAATTTTATAATAGTTCAAGGGTATAAGTTGTATAAGATGGTTTTAGCATAAAGAGAAAACATTAATTACCAACTCATTTTCTTCTCTGCAAGTGTTTAACTATAGGTTCTTATTGTCTTGGACATTAACTGCATGAATACTTTGAATACTTTTAGTATAAATTTTGTACTTTTATTTTTAAAAATTTTATGCCAATATATAAATGAAAATACAATAATAATATGATAGGTTTTAGTGCTTTATTATGTCTGTGACTAGTGCTTATTTTTAAAACATTAATTCTCTCTTGTGAGTTAAGGTTTTTATTTTATGTTAATTGTAGATAATTTTGTATGTTGTGTATTACAGTTGTGTTTGTGTCGTATGGATTTAAAAATTTGCTGTATTTTTGTGTTTTTGTTATATCAAATTTGTGTCCCGTGTTGTGTCTGTGCTTCCTAGAATGACACTAATACCGTGGTTATTCAGAAGAGTTTGACCGAGAGTGCTATTGAAGAAATGCCGGAGAATTCTGCTTCTGCAAAGGACGAGTTGAAGAAGAAAAATGGGAATTCTAGTGTGATTGAAGAGGTGAAACCCCCATGGAATTTTACGTACAAGCCATTGTATCCTCCCACTAGAAAGTCTGTGGTGGTTGTGGAGTCTGTTACAAAGGCGAAGGTTATTAAGAGATACCTTGGTGATATGTATGAAGTCTTGCCAAGCTATGGTCATGTGAGAGACTTGGCTGCAAGGTCTGGATCAGTGAGACCTGATGATGATTTTAGTATGGTGTGGGAGGTTCCGCCGCCTGCCTGGACTCATTTGAAGAGCATCAAGGTTGCACTGAGCAGGTACATTTTCCCATCCGTCGCATCCACTTGCTATTGTTTCTGGCAGCATTGGATGGTTTTACTAGTATAATGGTATTTTGTTGGTGTATGTCTTTTGGTATATAATCTGTTGGGAGCTAATCTTGGTGTCCATTCAATATGATGTTATTAGAGTAATGCAAATGTGTCATGATTACTTGTGTGGGGTTGTTTTAATTTCATGTTTGTATGGATATAAGTGGTTGACTGTGTCGCATGGTAGTGGGTAAGAGTATTGGGTAATGGGTACGGTAATTTTTTTTTTTTGGCTAAAATATGTTTTTCGCCCCTATCAATATTAAAAAGTTCAAAATCTGTCCCTGCAAAATGTTCGGTATGTTTTTTGTCTTCATAAAACTGAAATGTATTGTTTTTTGACTTGGAGTTAGGCTTGGATGAATCCGAGCCTAAGTGTTTGATGTGTGTCCACCAAAAATTGGACTCACAGAGTTATGTCACCAACCCACACCCAAACATCACCTCCTGCACCATTCACGACCTACCACCACCCTACCCATCTCCTCCGCGCTGCGCTGTCACCTGCACCACCTCCTTGATCATGCCACTACCCACATGAGCACCCTTTGCGCCGCCGACCCCAACGCCACCAGATTTGATGGTGGTGTTTGGCTGGTGCGGGTAGTGGCGCGTGGTGGAGTAGGTGGTGCAGGTGGCGGCACGACGGGTGGGGCTGTTATGGGTTTGGGAGAAAGGGGTATTTTGCAAAAAAAAAATCCGAAAACTGTGATTTTATTTCTTTTCACTACAATTTTTGGCGGTTTTTAACCTCTGGAAATTGCATTTTATAATTTAAGTTTTAAAAAATGCCACATAGGCTCGGATTCGGGCCGAAAAAACACATTTCAAGTTTTATAAGGGTGAAAAACATATTTTAACCTTTTTTTTAAAAATGAGAATACAGGCACAACACAATATATTAAGTAAAATATAATTATTTTGATATATTGCTTAGATTTTATCGATTTATTTTCTTTATTTCTTTGTTTTTAATATTGCTGATATTTATATTGGCTTGCCATCATCATTTTCTTATTACCGGTCTATATCCTCTTGAAAAATTTATTGAAAAAAACATATTCATTATGTGGAATAAGAAATGAAGAGAATTTTCTAAATTGGCTCCAGCGATTAGCATTAGCAATGCTTCAATTTATAGGCAGGAGGATTACAAGATAATAATGACAAATACAATTCTCAAGACACAAATTAAAATAACACTATTTCCTATGAGACATGGATTGACTATTAATATGATTTAAATCTCAGTGATATACTTCAATCTCCAAGAATCATAATCTAATTTAAATAAGAATACTAAATTCAAGACTTCAAGTTATGATAATAATCCCTTTATTAGTATTAAAAGATTTGAACATAACACAATCAAGTGTTGATACTGAGGCAGACATATAATAATAAGAAATACGAATATTGGGTTTCCAGTAGCACAGGTACAGTATGTATATGCTGCCAATTTTGAAGTATACGTGCATCATAGGTGGTTGACAGCATGTATCCTGCTTAATTCATTTTATGTTATTTGACAGAGCAGAAAACCTTATTCTTGCATCGGATCCAGATCGTGAGGGAGAAGCTATTGCTTGGCACATCATTGAGATGTTACAACAACAGGGTGCTCTACACGATAATATTTCCTTAGCAAGAGTAGTCTTTCACGAAATAACTGAAAAATCCATAAAAGGTGCCCTACAAACACCACGAGAGATTGACGTAAATTTGGTTCAAGCTTACCTTGCTCGGCGGGCTCTTGATTACTTGATTGGGTTTAACATTTCACCATTACTATGGAGGAAGTTACCAGGTTGCCAATCAGCTGGAAGAGTTCAATCTGCTGCACTTTCTCTTATATGTGATAGAGAAATGGAAATTGATGAATTTAAACCGAAGGAGTATTGGACTGTGGAGGTTCAAATGAAAAAGAAAGAGCTGAGATCAAACAAGAACCTTACTTTTCCTGCTCACTTGACCCATTTTGATTCAAAAAAGTTGAATAAGTTTTCAATTACTTCTGATACCGAGGCAAGAGATATTCGAAGCAATATAAACTCAGCTGATTTTCATGTTGTTAGCTTGAAAAAAAACAAAAGTCGAAGAAATCCTCCAACACCTTATATAACATCGACACTTCAGCAAGATGCTGCAAACAAGTTGCATTTCACTGCAAGTCACACAATGAAGGCACTAGAATTTTTATTTATTCCTAATCTATTTCCTTACTTATTCACAGCTGTTATGAATAAGATTTGCCTTTCCTGTGTAATTAATATTTAATTATGTTTAAATTTAAAGTCTTCTAGAATTACTTTTATCATTAATCTCAATTTGCCTTCTGAGTGCAGCTTGCACAGAAGCTCTACGAGGGAGTTGAACTGTCTGACAGTGTAGCAGTGGGTCTGATAACATATATCAGAACTGATGGACTCCATGTAGGTATCACTTTGGTTGCATGGATGTGATGGAATGTTGTGAACTACTCTAGATGCATTGTATATCCATATATCATTAATTTGTCCACAAAAGCTGATCATACCAGCTCCAAATTCTCTTTTGTTGTATCCCTCACCCACCCACCCACATTTCTCTTCTGTAACAATCATTTCATTAATCTTATCTGTTTAAACATGATCACTAATTTTCCATGATTCTTCCTATACTAGGTCACAATTTTGATTTTTATTTGTGGGTTTGCATGTGTGGATGGCATGCTTAAACATTCTTTTTGTGAACCCAGTAATTTTGTTTACAGATGATTGTTTTTATTTTAACAACTCACTGTAGTTTCTTCCATAGATTTCTGATGAAGCTGTAGCTAGTATACGCTCGCTGATCATTGAAAGGTGATTTGCATTTCTCCATACACCTTTATAGTTTCTACGCATGTTTGCTATCAGAGTTTCATCATTACTACTGATTATGTATTATCATTTTATCACCATGTGACCTGAGCAACCACATTACTAGCTATTTTACTAAACAGATTCTTCAAACATTTGTTTCTGTTGGAGATCTCATATCAACTAGTGATGAGGCCAAAGTAGTTTATTAAGTGGGAGACAACCCTCACCTTAAAAACCGGTTTTGTTGGGTTGAGTTAGGCCTAAAACCTATAATTTCTAAGATGGTATCAGAGACTATCCTAGATCCATTAATGGACCACCCACCATATTTTTCACGCACCAAGCCCATAAGTGTTGGGCGTGAGGTGGTGTATTGGGAAGTCCCACATCGGCTAGAGATAGTGTCGAGATACATTATATAAGTGGGGTGCAACCCTCACCCAATGAAGTGGTTTTTGGGATTAAGTTAGATCCAAACCTACATTCTAAGATGGTTTCAGAGTTTATTCTAGATCCATTGGTGAGCCACCTGCATTTGGTACTATTAGAGTAAGTCATATGGATGTATGTAATATGTGAGAATTCACATTAGAGTTAGTTTTGACATCTGTACTTGACAGCTGTACCTCTCCACTATATAAGGAGACCATGTATTAGTTTGTCAGTGGTTTAATAAAATTCTGTTTCAACTCCTTTTTCATTTTCGCTCTGTGTTTTACTCAAGATGGTATCTAGAGCTATTTGATAAAACTGAGTGATAGTGTTTGAGAAGGTGAGAAAGTGTTTGAGAAGATGAGAAAATTGAGAGAAAAAACTGGTATTATTACTAGACTGAAAAGTTAATCTGAGTTTGTTACAATGAGATGTATATATAGACCTCTGAACCTTTACACTAGCAGTAACAGAATCTAACTAACTAACAGCAAAGGCTAACTGAATTAACTAACAGACTAACTGAACTAACTAATCGGTTATTAGATATCTAATGCTAGAGAAGTGCTGTTAGCAAAGGCTAACAGCCCTTACAAGTACAAAATTACAAAACTGTTTATACAGTTATACAATACATGCTCTAATATTTTAATATCCCCCCTCAAACTCAAGGGGAAGAGTTTTCAGAAGAAATACTCTTCACATTGAGTTTGTCTCTAAGTATCTCAAATCTTGCTGAAGAAAGAGGCTTGGTCAGCACATCAGCCCGCTGATCTGTATAAAGTTGGGTCATGAAAAATATCAGCACCATGACGAGATAGTTCGCAATTAGATACCAAAAACTTCGTACCCCATTGCCCGGAGGCTCTTCGCTATGCGAAGGTGTGGGGGAGGGATATTGTACGCAGCCTTACCCTTGCATATGCAAAGAGGCTGTTTCCGGATTCGAACCCATGACCAACAAGTCACCAAGGCACAACTTTACCGCTGCACCCATTGGATAAAAAATAGAATGAGCTTCAGCCATGTGAGTTTTGTGAAGTAAGTCTCGAATGTATTTACTCTGAGTCATCAATATAGTTTTTAGGGAGATATTTGATCTCTAGACCCAAGAAATAATCCAAATGACCAAGTTGTTTGAGAGAGAATGCAGTGTGAAGTTTGGTTGTGAGCTGCTGAATTAGAGAGGTAGAACTACCTGTGATGATTATATCATCCACATAGACCATAAGATAAATAGTATGAACCTGCTGCCTGTAGATGAAAAGAGAAGTGTCACATTTGCTCCCTTCAAATCCAAACTGAAGTGGAGTAGATTTCAGCCTATCAAACCACTGCCTTGGAGCTTGATTCAAGCCAAAAAGAGCTTTATTTAGCTTGCAGACCAGGAATCTATCAGCAACTTTAAAACCTGGAGGCTGTGTCATAAATACAGATTCTTCAAGAACCCCATTTAAAAAAGCATTATTTACATCAAGTTGAAATACTTCCCACCCATCCTGATCTCTCATCTCCTGTTCCTGTGGCTGTTCCTAATTTTGGTTCAGACACATCTTCAGCATCTTCTGCTGCTTCTGTTTCACAACCTATTTCAGGTTCTGATGTGTCCAGGTTTGATACCTCCTTGTCTCACTCTACCTCTCAACAGGCTCAGTCTGCAGCATCCACTTCCCACAGTGTTGCTCCCTCTTCTAATTTTGATACTAATGCTGATCAGCCTAGTTCTGATGTTCCAGCTTCTTCTAGTGCACCAACAGGATCTTTCTCTTCTAGTTCTGGTTTAGGTAATGAGGATTCTCCCCCTAGAACAGTAAATAACCATCCCATGCAAACCAGGTCTAAGTCTAGGTTTCACAATCCTTGACTTCATCCTTCTCTTTTCTTGGTTCATTCAGAACCAAAATCAGTAAAGCATGCTCTTGCTGCCCCAAATTGGCTTGCTGCCATGGAACAAGAATATCAGGCTCTTATGAAGAATCATACGTGGGATATTGTTCCCTTGCCCTCGGACAGGAAAGCAGTAGGTTGCAAATGGGTATTTCGAGTGAAAGAGAATGCTGATGGTTCTATCAATAAATACAAGGCTCAATTGGTTGCTAAAGTTTTTCACCAAGTGCATGGTTTTGATTTTCATGAAACCTTTTCTCTTGTGGTGAAGCCTATTACTATTCGACTTATTCTTACCCTTGCTCTCACTAATGGCTGGGATCTCTTCCAATTGGATGTTAATAATGCATTCTTGAATGGTGTTTTGGATGAGACAGTTTATATGGTTCAGCCTCCGGGTTTTGAACACTCTAATAAACAGTTGGTGTGCAAGTTGAACGAGGTTCTTTATGGCCTTAAACAGGTGCCTGGGTAGTGGTTTGATCACCTGAAGTCCACTCTACTGCAGTTTGGGTTCACAGCAAGTAATTCACTGTTTATCTCTTAGTCTATGTGGATGACATTATAATCACTGGGAATTTTGTCTCATTCAAAAGATGACTTCTCAGTTGCACTTTCAATTTGCACTTTCAATTTGCACTCAAACAACTTGGGAATTTGTATGTTTGTGATCTGCTACAAAAAACTAAAATGGCAGAGGCTCAACCAATCTCTTCACCTATGGTCTCCTCTTGCAAACTTTCTAAGATGGGCAGTGATCTCTTTTCAGACCCTACCCTTTATAGGTCTGTTGTGGGTGCGCTTCAGTATGCTACTCTGACTCGGCCAGAAATAAGTTTTTCTGTCAACAAGGTCTGTCAGTTCATGTCCCAGCCCTTGAAGTCTCATTGGATTGCTGTTAAGCGAATTCTAAGAGATATTGAAGGCACTATCTTTCATTGCCTTCTCATACAACCTGCTGTTTCCTCTAGACCACTTTTTTCTTATTGCCCTTTGTGATGCTGATTGTGCTTCAGATGTTGATCATCACAGGTCTACTTCAGGCTCAATGATTTGTCTTGGGCCTAATCTCATTTCCTGGTCGTCTCGCAAGCAGCAGGTTACTGCTCGTTCCATTACAGAGGCAGAATATAGAAGTATTGCTCAGACTTCTGCTGAACTTTCAGGTTCCTTTCAATCCTCCTATGTTACTCTGTGACAATAAGAGTGCAGTTGCCATTGCTCACAACCCGGTTTTCCACAGCAGAACCAAACATATGGAAATCGATGTGTTCTTTGTGCATGAGGTGTTGTCCAAGCGACTTCTGATCTATCACATCTCTGCTCTCGATCAGTGGGCTGACATATTAACTAAGCCTCTCTCTTCTGCTCGCTTTGCCTTTCTTAGTCCTCTCTCTTCTGTTTCAACTCCTTTTTCATTTTCTCTCTTTCTGTTTTATTCATGAGGCACGGTCCAGGCTGGATGTCCTGGGCGTGAATGGGAGTGTTGGAAAGCCACCTTAATTGCGGAACCCCCTCGCTTGCCTTAGTTGCGGCCTCTTTGGGGTTGCCTTAATTGTAACCTTGATTAAGGGTGGTGGTTTAGTGGTCCCACATTAGTGGTAAGGCCAAATTTTCTTTTTTTTGATCCGCAAAAATAATATTAAAGTATATAAGTTGGGGCAACCCTCACCTTCCAAGCTGGTTTTGTAAGGTTGAGTTCGGCCCATAACCCACTTTCTAAAAGTTTCATGTAAGGTACATTTTGCAAACTAACATGCAAGTTGGGATTTAAACCTTAGGGGTACAGTGATGTTAGTGTATGACATACTGTGTGGTCTTCAGAATATTTTGATAGATGAATTCTAATCTGAAAGGAAGGCAAGAAGGTTGTGTAAGAATAGAATAGGTATGCTTTTAAAGCTTCAAAAGTACAGCCAAGCTATAGAAAATAACATCAGAGTAAAAGCTCCTCAACTTTGTTATATAGCAGTAATAAACACACATCGGAAGACAATTAGCCAAACAGGCTTACCTTGTGTAATGTTGCATTATTGTTTTACATTTGAATGCTTAATTTATGTGGTTTAAGCAATTTTTTATTGTTTTTCATGTGCATGAACAAGAAATTTACTGTATGTAGGTATGGACAAGATTTTGTCTCACAAAGTGCACCAAAGTATTATAAAAAGGTGAAAAATGCACAAGAGGCCCATGAAGCCATTAGACCAACTGACATACGCAAGTTGCCATGTATTATGACACAGGCTTCCTTTGTGAATATTTTACTTGAATGGTGTGCTAAGGGTGATTTCTAATAATATTACTTGTTGATGATTTGTCAGCAATGCTTTCTGCGATACTTGATGAAGAATCCTTGAAGCTCTACACACTTATTTGGTCACGAACAGTTTCATGTCAAATGGAACCTGCTGTCTTTGAGCAGGTTAGGCTACTGAATATCCTTCAACATAAACTGCTTCAACCTTAAATTATATTCAAAACTTGCTGTTTTTCTAGTTTGTACCTAGACAGTATTGGCTGTAGATTCATTTAGAAATTAGAATTCAAAATTGTGCCACTTTTTTGTTTGATTGGTAGGTGAAGGAAGTTATAAGAAAAGGACAGAGTAAAATACATCCTATCAAGAAAACAAACCAAGGAGCGCAATTAGAATCTAGGAGATTGGAAATGTAACACATTTTTGTTTTATCGGTAGGCAAAGGAAATTATATTAAAAGGGCAAAGCGTGTAATACATCCTCTCAAGAAAACAAAACAACCAGAGCAAAACTAGAATCTAGGAGATTGGAAATGTTACGAAGCATGCCAACCTCTCTGCATGTCTGAAAAATAAATGTCTTTAAATAATAAATACACCATGAGCCGGACACCTATGTGTGGCTAAAAAATAACCCAATCTCAAATGACAACTAGAATTGAATAAGTTCGCTTAGTTTTAGCATTCCTCTCCAACCATAAACACTGATGTATCACAAAAGACATAAAAGTGTCTCAAGATTTTAGTCTCTTTGTGCCAGCCAAAACATATAAATTAATCACAAATTCCTTGGACAGGTCCAAAGTTTCCTAAATCCATATAGTTTATTCCAAAAACAAAGTAGCTGCAAAACAATGCATATTTTGCTATGGGTCTGACAACTTGCGCAATTTTGAGGCCATCCTTCCCCCACATTTTTGTTATGGAGTATTCTCTTCTGTAGTTTATGAATACATTCATAGTTACTGCAAATGATCTAGGTTGCTGGATTGCCATTCTAGCTTCCTGGCCTGGTTTGACAGTATGGTTGACTGTGGTTTGTTGGGTTGCAAGACACTTTTGACCTAAAGCCTTATTCATGTAACAAGGTGATGTTCCCCCATATTTTTTTATGGGAAGAGTTATATTAGACATATTATTACGTAAGCAAATCATTAGCAGCTTATGTTTCCTCTGTTTTTTTTTTGCACAGCAAAAATCTGATAGTATTAGAATATAATCAGTACTAGGTGTACTGAAGAATAACAGAATATACACAGGCAGTACTCTGCCAGCCCCACCTACAAAGATAAAACCACAAAAGTGGATACCCATACAACAAAAGAAAAGCCCCTAAGACATTTCCTCCTTTAAGCTAGAAGACCATTGATTAAAATGAGTATGGAAATCTTTCTCCATGCTGTTGATCCAAGACCAAGTGTGAAACACAGCTTCATCCATAACTTTTTCAGAGCTGAAATCCTGGTTGTGAAACACCAAGGCATTTCTATGCTTCCAAATAGTCATGGATAGAGCTATCCAGAAAACTTCCCATCGCTTGTCTACATTGCTTTTCCCACTCCATAGAGAGAATTGCAGAAAATGACTTTTGGGTTCAATAGAGAAAGGACCCACTCTATTAACCCATCTCAAACTCTCCCACCAAAGGTGTCTAGTTTTCCTACAAGAATACATGATATGACCAGCTGTTTCCTCTTCCTGATCACAAAGAGGGCAGTTATAAGAGGGCAGCAACACATGTCTCCTCCTTAGATTATCCCTAGTAGGTAGTCTGTTCTTGAATATTCTCCAAGAGAAAGCACTTGCTCTTGGGGGGATTTTCCGTCTCCAAATGATCTTGGAAGTGCTGTCTTCCGCAATAGAATTACCCTCATCTTTGAGGAGATTGTAGGCTAACTTTGTGGAATAGTGACCAACAGGATCACCCCCCCATGTGAGATAGTCCTGACTTGAAGGTTGAATCTGAACAGCCTCAATGTCAGCCATGAATGCTGCCACCATATCAATTTCATGGTCAAAGAAGTGTCTCCTCCATTGTATCTTCCATTCCCATCTACCATCACTTAAGAGGCCCATTGAGTTAATAGGATGATTCTGTTGAGTGCTCACTTGATATAGGGTTGGGTACTTATCTTGGAGACTTAAATCATCCTCCCTCCACTTGTCTTTCCAGAATTTACCTCTGTGATTCAGGTTTCTCATGTACCCTTGTCTTTTGTGTGCTTTGGTCAGTGGTTGTTTTAGCAAAATATCCACTTTTTTCCATCTCTTAGTTCCCATCTTTATAGCAGATAGCTAGATAGGATCTGTTTGGTCTGTTGTATGGAACTTTGGTTTGTTAAAATGTTAAAGTTGTGTATGGTAACTTCATTTATTCCAGGTCTACTAATGGTAGACTGTGTCTGTGTACTAGAAGAATGATCATGAACAATTTCTGATTGTTGAAATTACATTTGTGTTCATATAAAATTCATCTGCTTCCATCTGACATTGTTATGTTTAACCAGACTTTTTCCTAACTTTTGATTCCAGATACAACTTGATATTGGAAATCTTGATGAGTCTATTATATTACAGTCTTCCATCTCAAGGGTTGAGTTTCCTGGATATCGAGCAGTTTTTACGGTATGGTTAGTTGCAGCAGATAAGTGACGCTGGCGCTTACAATCTGTAACTAATATACCAGTTGACAATACCTGAAATAATAATGACTTTATATTTATGATTACTATTGTTATTTTCTATTAAATAAATTGTTTGATTGTACTATTAGGATTGTTTTTGAGTGCAAGTACCAGTTACTTGCTACTGGGAAAACATATATTGCGATTGTATTTCAAATTTATTGCTTTTTGTGTAAAAGTAAATTTCTGAAGTTATATGATTCAAAGTATGTTTTCTAGTTAATAGCTAATATCATGTTTTGATGTTGAACAAGATCTCATAAATTTGAGCTTAAAGTGTTTTGGAAAGACTTTCTATCTTGTTTGGTATATGCATGCAAGTTTACTCCAGAATTTCCAAATCCCAGAATAAACATATAATTAAGTGTGAATATGCAGGTGGTTCTATTTTGTATGCATTACTTGATAAAAGAGACTGCTTGATTTGATGAAGCTCACATTTGATTCAAATATATATAATTATGAGAGGTTACATACTATTTAGGTCAAGATGAAGGCCCAAAAATGGTTTTGTAACTCTACTAATTTCAGCTGTGGTAGAGAATGTCCACATGTACCCTTATATATAAGAAACTAAAACTGATGTGTTTCCTGACTTACGTATGGTTTTTCCTCCCTTCTAGGACATTGTTAGTGAAGCTGTTCAAGATAAAGGCAGTGATGAATCCAGCCATGATCAAACATTTGGAGTACTAAATTCCTTGAAGGTAATATTTCTGGAAACTTAATTTATATAATTTATACTATTTAAAACAATTTCATGTTTTCTCCATATGGCAGGCTGCCCTTTCTGTTTATTTAGATAGGATGCTGTTCTTGGCTTCCTTATGGTGTGCTTTGCCATTTGTTTTCTCAAAAGGGTGGGGGACTTTGATATATATATATATATATATAGACCCACAAGTACTCTTGTAATAATATCTTCTTTTCTTTATTATTGTTTTCTCTTGTTGGATATAAATAACTATCCTTAAAGCTTATGCTTATAGAGAAGAAAGATATCTGAATGTTATGTGACTAGAAGGTACACATGAGTACTATTTTTTTTTTTGATCAGCAAAAGTAGATATATATATATATATATACACACACACACAAGTACCAGTGGTACTAAAATTACAAGATGATATTAGGTAGACTGCTGGTTCCAATGGTCAGGCTAATTTCAGTCTGATAGGATCCAAGCTAGTCACCATATATATTGATACAATAACCATCAGCTGGTGTCCTCTCCTAGTTACAAGAACCTACTGTTAGATTACTGGACCAATGGTTAAAGTGCATTATAAAATCTTTCTCCATTGCTCTGAGCCATGTCCAGAGCAGGAACACTGCATCTTCCATCGGTTAAAGTGCATTATAAAATCTTTCTCCATTGCTCTGAGCCATGTCCAGAGCAGGAACACTGCATATTCCATCAGCTTGCTTTCATTGAATGATTCATTCGAGAATATGACCTTATTCCTTTGCTGCCAAATGGACCAAGTTAGAGCTACCCACCAGCACTTCCATTTGTTGTATGTTTTCCCTCCATTCAACCCATTTTCGTGCTGCATAAAATGATGCCTTGGAATTATAGGATAAGCCCCCAAGGTTCCAATCCAAGATAGGGATTCCCACCATAAAGGTTGTGTTTTGCTGCAGTAAAAAAATAGGTGGGATGCATCCTCCTCCTTATTTCTGCAAAAGGGCACATGCTGTCATTTATCTCTACTTGTCTCCTTCTCAAGTTGGACTTAGTCGGCAATCGATCTCTAATTAGCCTCCAGGCAAAGATTGATGCTTTAGCTGGGATCTTTAGCTTCCATAGGTCCTCGAGTGCTCCATCTAGATTTTCCTCCGCTGAATCTCCCTGCAGCAAATTGTACGCACTCCTTATAGAGTAATGACCATTGGGTTCAGGTTTCCACATCCAACAGTCTGCTGTATGTTGCTGGATTACAATCTGTGATATCTCCCCCATGAATCTGACAGCCGAGACAACTTCATTATCAAATAAAGGCCTTCTCCATGTAAGGTTCCATTTCCAGGCTGTTTCTGTGTAACTCCCCACTTGCTCGATGAGTTTTTGTTGCTGGCGAGAGATCTGATACAGCCTGGGGTATTTCAACATTAATGCTTCACCATCTCCTGACCAGCAATCCTCCCAAAATCTGATTTTATCACCACATCCCACCCTCCATGTTGTTCCATTTTGAAGGACGTTATTCAGCTGTTGATCATGGGTCACCGCTATTAGGTCCTGCCACCACAATGATTCGTTGTTGCCTCTTTTTCCTTCAACCAGTGATCTCCACCCACCATACTTGGAATCCAATAGTCTGGACCATAATTCTTTGTTTTGCTGAAGCATATCCCACCTCCACTTTCCAAGTAGTGCTTTGTTGAAGATCTCTACCCACCATACTTGGAAGGCAAATTGTTTCCCATTTGACCCATGCTATCTTCCTTTGCTCCAATCTTCCTCCCTATAAGAATCTACGCTGAAGTCTGATCAACTTATTCGTTATTTTGCTGGGCAACCTGAAAAAAGAGAGAAAATAAATGGGGATAGATGATAGGGTGGACTGTATAAGGGTCACTCTCCCCTCGAAAGATAGGTGTCTTTGTTTCCATCTAGCTAATTTTCTCTTACACTTTCTAATGACCGGATCCCACAACTCGCTACGCCTTGGGTTTGCCCCAATAGGGATGCCCAAATATGTGAAAGGCATGGACAAAATTCTGCAATTCAGATATTCAGCAGCCTCTTTTCTCCACTGATCAAATTTTCCCACTGCCCCAAAACAGCTTTTCGCAAAATTTATTTTGAGGCCAGATGCAAGTTCAAAACACCTCAGGATCGTTTTGATTAACTTGACATTTTGCAAGGTGGCCTCACCAAAAAATATAGTGTCATCAGTGTATTGTAGAATGCTGATTGGAATGCTGTTTTTCCCCACTAAAAATTCAGTGAATTGCTTCTTGTTTACTGCTTCTCTCATGAGTCCGGTTAAGGCTTCCACTACAATGTTAAACAACAGAGGTGCTAGTGGGTCACCTTGTCTAAGTCCACTTTGTGGAATAAATTCGGAAGTAGGGCTTCCATTTACCAGTACCGAAACCGAGGCAGATTTGAGGCAGCCTTGGATCCAATGGATCCATTTATTGCAGAACCCCATTCTACGCAGCATGTATATTAGAAAATCCCACGAGACAGAGTCGTAGGCCCTTTCAAAATCTACTTTGAACACCATACATGACTTTTGACCTCTTTTTGCTTCCTTCACCGCTTCATTAGTAATGATTACACTATGCAGCAACTGTCTTCCAGCTATGAAAACAGACTGTCTTTCATCTATGATGTCTGGCATGATCCTCTTCAATTTGTTAGCTAACAGCTTGGCCACGATCTTGTATACACAACCTATTAGTGGAATAGGTCTAAAATCATTGAGACTTTGTGGCTCGGGCACCTTAGGTACTAGGGCAATAAATGAGGCATTGCAACCCTTTGGGAAAATCCCATTTGCATGGAATTCATCAAGGAACTGGAGAATGTCAGGTTTCAAGATCTGTCAGAATTGCTTGATGAACTTGAAGTTGAGTCCATCCGGACCAGGACTTTTCTCACTACCGCACTCCCATACCGCCCTCTTTATTTCTTCCTCATTAAAGCGTCCCACCTGCGAATGATTTTCTTGCTTTCCAATACTGTTAAAACTGATGCCATTCAATTTTGGTCTGCTCTGCATGGGATCTTGAAATCTCTGCTGAAAAAACCTGTGGACTTCCTCTTTCACTTTTAATGGTTCATCAACCCAGGATCCATCAATGAACACTCCATTCACTGCATTGTATCTTCGATTAGAATTGAGCAACAAGTGGAAATAACGAGAATTACAATCTCCTTCTTTGATCCATGTTGACCTCGCTTTCTGTCTCATTAATGATTCATGTGATAGCATTTTCCGTTTCATATTTTCTCGGGGGGTTAATTGTCTATCAACTGTATCATTTTTCAGCTTATTTAGTTCAGCCTCTATGTTTTGAACCCTCTTGAATGTGTCACCAAACTGCTCCTTGTTCCATAACTTCAACCTCTCTTTAAGATGTTTGATCTTTTCTTTTAGAGCGAAGCCTCCCCACCCCCTTTGTTGTGTTTGTGACCAGCAATCATTAACCATCTTTTCATTCATGTCTGCCTTGATGGGGGCCTTTGGCTTTCTGCACCACCTACCTCTCGAGTACACCTTCCATGGTCCAGGGGCTTCATTTTTGTTATATGTTGGACTTAGACATAGTTGGGGTATTAATACTGCAGTGGTGTGACTAGTGAGGCTCGCTTTCAGAGGCCCACTACCGGAAGCACAAGGTTCAGGTGCTACGTTGCACTTTTTGGTATGTGTGTGCTCTCTAACAACAACACGTAGGTCACGTGCTTCACTGCATGTTGCCAGCTGTAACCCATTGAGTCCAACATTATCTTGTAGCTGTTGGCTCTGCACGAGGTCAACGTTGCCTATGTGGTGAGACCCTCTTGCCACAACCTGTTCCCATCACAAGGCTCTCTTTCTTCTCTAGTTGTTTCCTCATTCTCGCAACACTCCATTGTCTCCGACACGGGGTGCGCCACTGGTGCCATCCCAATTAGAGCTCCCAAAGCTGACACACTTGTTTGGTTGTCTATGCGGAGTTTCCTCGTACCATGGTTTTTATCCCCTGGTTCATCGTCAGTGTTTGTACCATTGGGTAATGGTACGTTGGAAAATGGCGCGTTCCCTTTGGGCATTCCCACGGCGGTGGAGTTGCCGTCAATCCCTCTTGGCGTGTAGTCAGTTCCCAGAGCTCCTACGAAGTTCGGGATCGGGCTGTCAGTGTCGCCGTCGGTGGAGGAGATCTCCTCCGATGAACTGAGGCTACTTCGAGCTTGGCAAACGCATTTTCTGCTGTCGGTCGTTTTTTCTTCCACAATGTGGACCTGGTATAACTCGCCGCCGATATGGAGGTTAACCGTGTGTTGGAGTGTGGGCCTCCATGGGGTCCTGATGAGCACCCTTGCCCTGTCCAACCTTCGAAGCTCCTCCACATCGTGGTCCACCTCCACTAGGTCTCCTATCGCGGCAACGATCTTTCGGATGTGAGCCACATCCCATGCTGCTAACGGAATGTCCCAACAAAGAGCCCAGACTAGTCTATGGCCCGTTCTGATGTTAGGGTTCCATTTCTCCAACGAGTGAAACGGCGTCGCCCCATAAGGAATTTCTTAGTTAGCCAATTTTTCCGCCCTGGTATCAGTGAGACCCAGGAGTAAGATCATGTTGTCCCCTAGCTATTTAGGCACGACATCTGCTCCTAGCTCCCAGTTGTCCCCGTCGGGATGTCGATGTGTACTGATGACTGTGACCCGGCTTGTTTGGAGCTTGCATTCTCTGATTTTCGCCTTTGCCCTGAGGTCATTGTATTTGTGAGCAGAATCTTCGCGCACGACATCGAAGGTACCTTGTGTTGTATTTGCGTTTGATGAGGTGCTATCGTTCCTTGGCTGCCACCATCCCTCTGGACTTTGGACTCTGTTCTTCTTTGTGCTTGTCTCCCCTTTCCTCTTTCGTATTTTGGGACGTTGACGTACAGCTTCAAGCCGTCTACTATAGGGTTGTCTAGCTTCCTTTCCAGTTTGCGCACATCGGAGACCCCTCTAAACCTCACGAAGCCGTACCTCCTCCCCCTTTTGTTTCTTTGTTTGGAGATGAAGATCTCCTGTACATCCCCCCACCTTTTAAAATGAACTTCTCCGTTGCATCTTCTGGGAATCTCGTGAAATAGAAGGTTGAGATATTTGATCTCTCCCTCCAGGTAGCGTGAGCATGATGGAATTGCTGTCCAGGCTTGGTACCGGTGTAACTTCGCCGGGGATCCTCCCTAACTCTTGCTCCCCGCCTCTCACTTCTTGTCCTGACCCTTACCCAGTCATTGTCTCTCTCTCTCTCTCCTTCTCACTCTCTCTCTCTCTCTCTCCATGTGGATAGGTGTGCTCATTCAGAATTTCAGACTGTAAACTTTGAATGATAACATTTGAGTACTATTTATTATAACACTTTAGAATTAAAAGGGACTTAGTCATAAATACAAATCAAATCGCTAATTGCAGTAAAGACTATTTTACAAATTTTAACATGTGCCTATTCAATTATAACCATGCACAAAATATGCTATTTTAACTCCTCCGTCAAGCTGGAGGATATATATCATATATGCCAAGCATGTTACAAATATACTCAACCCTAGAACCGTGGAGATACTAAGTTAACATATTAGTCAACTGATTGCTGGAATTAACAAGGTTGGTTGCAATTTCTCAAGAAACACCTCTCGAACAAAGTGACAATGCATATTTATGTTGAGTAATGGCAAGACTTGAATGGGATTGGGAGACCTTAATTCCCAAAAATTATGAGACGACCCAAATATTTTGTCTACAATTGATGGGTTAGATGGTATATAGACAAGGTAAATGCAATGTAATAATTGCATCATCAACAATTATGACAATGTAATCGATACATAGACAAGATAAATGCAATGGCCTGTGGGGGAATGATTGAAGATAAGGCAATCAACTTTGCATCTGTTCATGCCAAATTGTAGTAGGGCAAAATTGAAGAACCCAAACCAAACCCATGGGAACCGTTTCAAACCATAGAAGAATGATGTAGCTGACAAACAAGGTGAGAGTCATTGGTGGTAGTGAAGCTGAAGTTGGTCCATATAAACCTCTTCTTGCAATTCATAATGCACTCTGTCATTATCATTCAGTGAGTCTAAAATATAACAGACCTGCCTTCTTTATAGACAGCTACCTAACAGCCATAAAATAACAGTAGCTGACTAAAACTAACTAACTGACATCCTTTTCTTTTTATATTTACACATCTCATAATTACTCTCAATTTATGCCCAAGCATTTATTGATGCCATAATCTTCGCAACACATCCCTTCATTAACTTTTATTTTATAGACAGGGGATTCATTACACGTGGTTCAAACTGAACCTAATCAGCACCATACACAGCCGCCACCACGGTACTCTGAAGCATCATTGGTAAGCCATCTTGTTTCCGTCTTTAAGATTAAAGGAGTACTATAGACTGTATGGGCCTGTTTACTTTGAGAAAATGTTGTGTTTTTGTTTCTTGTTTTCACTTTTAATTACAAATTTGCCACTTTATTTTCATTTTGTTTTTTTTTGTTTCAAACACAAGTTTCTGTTTTAAGCTTATCCATCTCATTGTTGGCTATAGCTAATAACTGTTTCTCAAAACTTCTCAAACTTAATAGCCTATGCTATCGGCTTATGCACAGAAAAGTTATAATTGGAATTTTGTTAATTTGTTATAAAGGACTCTGGTTTATGACTTCATGTTGAGACCTATATTTGGCAGCATATGCATATGGTAAAACTTGCAACATGTCCATATGATTTATAATATTGAATTGTCTAAAATAAATAGATTTGTAGCAACATAGTTCACCATGAATTGGAGTTCATTATAACATTATTAGTGTTGGCAAGGAGGAGGGCAGACAGCGTTCATTTCTTTTGCGCTTTGTCTTGTTTTCTCTCTTGAAGATTTACCCAATGATATTATAGGTTAAGAAGCTTGAGGAGCTTGGGATTGGAAGGCCATCAACATATGCATCCACGATAAAAGTTTTGCAGGTATTTTATAACTGGAACAGTGTAATGCCATGACCATTCCATAGCATATCTTATCTATCATATCACATCAAGTCTAACAATTTAAATTGTAAGTTGTGACTTAGTAAGAAAATTGTATAGGTTGTTTAGGTCTTTGATTTAGAGGAATTGTTTTTAGGAACTCAGGGCCCGATTTTTTTAAACTTGTTTGATAAGAGCAGTTTTTGAAAATTGTTTTAAAAAATATCTCCAGTTTTTAAATTAAAAAATTAGAACATCTCTAAGCTGTTTAAGTTTTTAACTTGTGGTTTTCTATTACTTATGTTCTTTCTTGTAGTGTTTCATCTTCTTCCCTCATTCTTGCTTAGTAAAATTAGTTTTAAAAATTGTTTTATAAAATAGCTTTTAAAAACTAAGAAACAAAAACACAATCAAACACACCCTTTGCTATATTATTACTCTGCACCAGATCAGAAATTGGTAGAGGTAGAGGCTCAATTATCTGATGAATCCATGTAATTGCATGTTTGGATTAGATTATTTCAAGGTGAGTAATCACTTATTTTTTAGAAGCTCTTCAAAATAAGTTGAGCCAAACATGCTCAAATTAATTAACAGTTCCCATCATTGGTAGTTTGTGCACATAAAATTCTAACAATTGCTCATTTCTTCATGTTATTTGGTTAACAATAATTGTTGACGTCTATATTCATGGTCATCTGGAATTTGTATAATGAAAGAAGTGTTGCTTCAGGTTTTCAGCCATTATTGATAGCTTAAGGTTATGAAATGAAGTGATTGTGTAATGCAACAAGTGTAGTTTTTATTTAAACCTACGTTAGTAATTTCTCATTCATTCAGCATAATAGAACACAAGCACCCTGAACACCAAAGGAACCTTCAGCATCCAACAAGCAGATCCTTGTACTAAGACCACAACTAAAGTGAAAAAGTCATCAATCAAGACTTACATATCGTGGTTTGTGACTTCACTGTCTTTGATGAACTTGTGATACAGTGATAGTTCTGAATTGAAACAATTAACGATGTTCCAAAGTAGAATTGAGAATCCAACCTAGTATTGTTGATAAACTGATATTCAAAAGAAGAATTACAATTGGCCAATGAGTCTGTGTACAATCTGATATATAGAGAGCACAGAGCTACAGACTCTATCTAACTCAACTAACTAACTGACAGCTGTACACAGCTGTCCATACTAACTAAGGATTAACTCTAACTAGTAGAGTTAACTTACACAGTATACACTCACAAGTATAAGAAAAAATTTACCATTTTTTTTATTATTGACCTTCCTAAAAAACTTGATTTATTGTTTTGATGCACGTGAGATTCTCTAGTTGCTGTTGTCACTTAGTTTCTATATGTATACTGCATCTTGCATTGAAAACCTATCAATATGCAACTGTTTACTTTTCTATCTAAGTTTGATAGAATTTGAGTCCTAAATTTTTTGTTCCCCCAGGATAGAAACTATGTGACAGTAAAAAGTCGAGTTCTGTCTCCAGAATTTCGTGGTCGCATGGTAAGCTTTGGGCTATTTTTGAATTTATTGTTTTGTTTGGATGAAAATAATAGTTGCATTTTTGTATTATTTAATTAATATGCCCCCAGAAAAGATTCCAAAGTTTGTCCTACAAAACTCTTCTGCTCCTGCCTTAAAGGGGAATAGGAAAAATGCTCCTTTTCTGTTTCAAATTTTATGACTTAATTCAATCTATGCTTGTTCTTGCCAGTTTTGCTTTGCCGAAGTGTTATATGATGAGCCACAATATATGTCGTGCATTTTATGCTATTTTTTGGGTGATGTTTAGGTTTCAGCTTTTCTGTCGAACCATTTTTCAGAGGTCACGGACTACAGTTTTACTGCCGATATGGAAACCGAGGTATCCTCTCTCTCTCTCTCTCTCTCTCTCTCTCTCTTTATATATATATATATATATATATAAACTTCACTTGAAGAAACGTGAGCCATTGATTGAATAGTCAATTTTATAATAGCCATTAGATCATTTTTTTGTTTGTTTGTAATAACTGTATTTAATAAAAAAATAAATCGGTCACATTAATGCTATTAAGTATACAATTTTAACAATTAAAAATTAATTTAATATTTTTATATGAAGTAATAAGATGTTATTTATTATGTAGTTTTAATAATTAAATATTTATTTTGATATTCAGTAGTAAAATTAAATATTATACTGATATCTATGCACATTTTTTAAATTTGTTACTCTAAAATATGTTTTAGAGTAAATAATAATCTAAAGTAATAATTTTACAAATAATATTTAAATTAAAAATAATTCATAATATGTTATAATTATGGATATAAATTAATAAATAAATTATTATGTGTATATATCAATATAATTTATTTTAAGTTTTTTGAAATATATTGTGCAAACAAAAATAATTAAAGTAATGATTTAAAAGTAATGAGAGTAGTTGATTGAGTTAATTTATTCAAATTATTATTATTATTATAGATATTATAAAAATTATAATATATTATTAGTTTTTTCATTTTAATAAAATTAATTTTCAAATGAAAATATATTTAATTTTATCAAAATTCAAATATTTTATAGATATATAAAGGACAAATGACCTATTTGGTCTTTATCTTATTTTATTGGTTTATTTTGGTCCTTTATCTTTGTTCAGTTTAGTTCTTTATTTTTTAAAAAGTTTATTTTGCTCATTTTTAAATTTTTTTTTTTTTGTTCAGTTTAGACGTTGGATCCATTCAAGATTGATGCTATTAATTAGTTATGAATGAAGTTTTTTGTTCAAAATGAAGTGGAGGGGAAGGGTAGAAAATTAAACCAAATAAGTTCATTTATAAATGATTATCTAAGTCTATCTTAAATAGAATTAAAGGACCAAACTTAAAAAAAAAAATAAGATAAAGGATCAAACAGAATAAAAAAAATAAGATAACAGATCAAATAAATTTTTTAAAAAGATAAAGGACTAGATTGAACAAAAGAAATAAGATAAAAGATCTAATTGAACTTTTTAAAAGATAAAAGATCAAATTGAACCAAAATAAAATAAAATAAAAGACCAAATAGGTCATTTAGTCATATATAAATATATAAACATAAAATTATAATATTGAATATTATATCAATGTTTATTTTTAATTTTATTAAAATTTTGAAAATTAGTTACTTTAAAATGAATTTTATGAAAATTATTAATTAAAAGTACTGATTTTATAAATATGTTAAATTTAGAATAATTATAGTATTTTATTTTATTAATAACTAAGGATATTAATTAAGAAGTAAACTATTATTATTATTATTATTATTATATATATATATATAAGTGCAATGTTTTATTAAAATAGTTATTAGTAAATTAATATTTTAAAATGATTAGTATATCATTTGAAATTAAAAGTTTAATTTTTACCATAAAAATATTTAAAACTATTAATTATAAACACACAAAATTTAAGTACATTTAAACATAATATTCACAATAATAAAATTAAATACTCAAATTTAAATAATTACAAATTCATATATATATATATATATATATATACTAGTTTATACATTTTATATAGATATTACATTACTATTATTACTTGGAGCAAGAACAAATAAATTTTTTTTATAAATTTTTTTTTTATAGGCATAATGTTTAAAACAAACATCTTCTCAGTTAAAACAAATGCAGTTTTTCGTAGGAAGGATCAAACCTCTTCCGACCTTTCCCTACCCATGTAACCTTAGTCATTAACTTAATTATATTTAATATGCTACTAAATTTTTTTAAAATGAATTTTATTAATGTATATCTTTTTATATAAATATTAAATAAAAACATAAAAATTAAATAATTTAATCAAACCTGTGCATTGAGTTTGAGCTATGATTGTCCTGTCCCCTTTTGAGCTCTCTATTGTTTTTGTATTTTAAACGAGAATGACAATAGGATTTAAATCCAATGGTGTCCACAGAAATTGCCTAAATTGGATACAGGTATATAGGTATCTATTGGGCATAAACATGACCATTAAAATTTCTATTTGCATGGGTATTGTTACTCTTCGGGTCCTTTGTTTTTTTAAATGCCCGTATGCGTACAGATACTTTAGAACCCTACAAAAACCTATCCATTGTCATCCTAAATTTTAAAGCTCAGAAGCTGTACCACTATTGTAATTTGACACACCATTTATTGGAAGTTCCTCACAATTTTTAATTTGATTCTCTTGTCTATGGTTTGATCTAGTTCGTTGTTATTTGCCTATTATTATTTTGTATTTTTATTTTATGTCTCATTCTTGATTCAGCTTGATAATGTTTCTGCTGGATTAACTGAATGGAAAGGCCTCCTTAGAGACTATTGGACACGATTTAAATCATATTGTGAGCGTACTTCCAATGTTCATATTCATCAGGTGTGACTTCTCTCTTCGCTCAAGGCTTGAAATTTGGATATCTAAAATTTTAACTCTTGCTATTCTCTATTGACAATTGCAAATATTTCTCATTGCACGTTTATGTTCACGTTCAGTTTTATTTTTTGGTTATATACTCATGAAATGGTTTTATTGTTGCAGGTAGAGAAGATGTTGGAAAAGAAATTTGGCGATTATTTATTTGCTTCTCTCCCAGATCAGAGTCGGGTGTGTCCAAGGTAAGTTATTCCATGTATCATGTATGGATTGAATTAGCCACATTTTTGTAGTTATTTCTTTATGAATTTCTTGTTGTGCATTTTTCAAGAATGCTGGGTTTGTCCCATGAAGGTTATTAGAAAATGTTGCTATATCAAGTGCTAAAGTAGAATACCGAGCAATGACGCTCACTGCATGTGAATTCATATGATTAAGTCTTAAAAGAGTTGAAATTTTGTGGGATTAGGAATATGAACTCTGCAATGCATTCATTTTAGCCTTCCATGAACAAATATAGAAATTAATTGCCACTTCATTTGTAAGGGGATTAAATCTGGTGTAGTTAGCTACCATCTCATTTGTGAATTCTGATGACCAGCTGGTTTATTTACTGGCTGAATTTCTTCAAGTACCAAGAATATCTTATATTTGACTAAAAAGACATTTTTGGGACCAAAAATTATATTTGAACGACTATCTTCTCTTGTAAATTGCAATTTTATATTTATTAGGTTAGGTTTGTATTTTGTATAATAGGAGACAAAATAGAGGGATAATAGACGAAAACCGTGTTACAGTACATAGCGGATGCTCCTTTATGTAGATTAATTACAATTAATTATAGGAGATATTGTTCCTAAAATTCTGATATGATAATAAACACATAATCTAAAATTGATCCTATATTGATTCTCAACACTCTCCCTCTAGCTGAAGCTTACTAAGCAATCAACTTGTTACAAGAAAACTTATTCTCAACAAAAAACATAAAAAATGTGCTCCATTAAAAAAGACAATAGTTTAAATAACAACTCAGGGATGTTGGTAAAGTCGGGGAATATTGCTAGAAAAAGAGAGCTGGAATATTCGTCAGCCTATATAAAGCAAGTTCTGACTTTCTTAAAACCATTTGGAAGCTTCAAACCAATATTTTGAAGACAACTCGGGGATATTGGTGAAATTGGGGGATATTGCTGGGAAGAGAGAGTTGGAATACCCATCAGCTTAAGTAAATCCAAAGCAAGTTCTGGTCTTCTTAAAACCAAGATTTGGAATCTTCAAACAAACCATGGAGACCCAAAATTATTCAAACTGAAGGGACGAAATCATGATAAATAGCCAGCAACGTAAGAGAAGTCATTGAGAAAATGCCGGAAAAGGACAACTACATAATAGGTGACTAGAATGTTCTTCGCTGGAAAATGAGTGGTGAGATGAAGGCAGTGGCCGAAAAACATGCTGAAAAGAGATGGCGGTAGGATAGGTGACTGAAAAGTTCTTCGCTGGAAATTAAACGGCAAATCATGTACTAAAGTCCTCTTAGGCAGGAAGTGTAGAAGCCATAGAAGAAAACAGGGAGCACACATAAACAGAATCTACATAAGTCACCTAACATGGTCATGGGTAAAGACCAGAGATAAAAAGTTCTGTACTTCGTTCAACCACTGGTCTTCCAATCTTGGGGACTATTTTGGTTAATTTGGGTTAGTCAGATCTAGATATGTGGTGGGGTCATAGCTTGGTTTTTAATTATGCTGGTAGATGATATCAGGTGCCTTGCACTTATGTATAAGTCACCAGCAGTACCTCTGGTGCTGCTGTTTCTATGATTAATAAAATATACTATATTTGTTGCCTTCCAAAAAAAAAAAACAAACAGAATCTACAACTTAAAAGAAGCAAACAACACCAAGCCTGGAGGTGGGGCCCACAAGGATGCTCGGAATAGGGCCAAACTCCTAGGGTGGAGTCGCACCAGAGAGGTGACCCTAAGCCTTGAATTGCAGTCTGAAAGAAGACCTCACGCGCTGGAATCGTGTTTGACGCAAAAGCTGTTTGGCGCAGCAAAAAAGGCGCGAGGAGCAATGTCTTGAGATGTGCTGCCCGGATCTAGATAGATTTGCCTACAATGTGTCTGATGGTGGTCTTTCTGGTCGAAAATATCACTAATAGTGACGACAGCAGCAACCAAAAATTTTGTTGGAAAAGCGTAAAATGTCGTCGGAAAAGGAGCAGATAAGACAAGGGTTGTTAGAAACCTCAAGCAAGAACAGAAAATTAACAAAAGCAATAGAAGATAATACAGATGGAATGTGATGTATTAGCAAAAGCTGTTTGACTACATCACCAGCCTGAGTGATGTGTCTAGTAGCCAAGACATCAGCTCGCTCAAAGACCGGGGTGGTGTCCCTAACCAAGTCAGTGAGAAGTTCCTCTTCAATTGGGTACTTGCCCACAACTCTCTTCAATAACGACACATGAAAAACGGATGAATTCGAGCCGACTCAGGTAATTGAACCTTATATGCCACCATGCCTATGCGTTCAACAATTTGGAATTGTCCATAGTAACGAGGGGCAAGTTAGGAACAGATGCGCGTCATGACAGTTTGCTGCGCATGAGGTCTCAGTTTCAGAAAAACCCAATCTCCTACCTCAAAAGAGTGGTCTGTTCTTTTGCTGTCAGCCTGAGATTTCATTCTATTTTGGGCTTGGAGGAGATGATGCTGCAGCTGACGTAAGGCTTAATCGCAATCAATCAACTCCCATTGCATTGCCTCCACTTTGGTCTCGCCAATGAGGAAATGAGTGAGCACTGGAGGTTGGCGGCCATACACTGCCTCAAAAGGGGTGGTCCTCGTAGAGACATGGAATGCGGTGTTGTACTAGTACTCGGCCCATGGCAACCACAACACCCACAATTTGGGTTGATTAGCGATAAAACTGCGAAGGAAAGTCTCAAGATAGCAATTAATTAACTTCGTTTGCCCATCCGTTTGAGGATGATAGGCAGTGCTCATCTTCAATTGAGTACCTTGCAGCTTGAATAGTTCCTTCCAGAAACCGCTAACAAGATGGGATCTTTGTCGCTCAAGATGGATGCTAGAATCCCATGTAAACGGATCACCTCCATAGTGAAAATCTCAGCCAGCATCTTCGCTGTGTAAGGATGCTTTAGTGGGATGAAGTGACTGTATTTGGACAAACGATCCACAACCACAAGAATTGCAGTGTATCCTTTGGATTTAAGGAGCCCAATAATGAAATCCATAGAAATTTCTTCCCAAATCTAGTTGGGAATGTTCAGAGGTTGTAGTAAGCCACCAGGAACCACTGCTAAATACTTTTGACGTTGACAAACATCACACTCCTTGACAAACTCTTGGACATCTTTCTTCATGCCCACCCAGAATAAATTTGCTGCGAGTCTCCTATTTGTGCGATAGAACCCAGAATGGACACCCGGAGGAATGGAGTGATATTCCTTGAGCAATGTTGGAATCCACATGGATTTAGCTGAAATGACCAGCCTCCCTTTATAGAGAAGCACCCTCTCCATATAAGAGTAACCGGGTTTGGTGTCTGTTTTGTTGCAAGGCCTCAATGATGCTGCAAAGGACGTCATCGTGGTGGACTTCTTCAATTTTTATTTTTTTTTTATCAGCAAAGATAAGTATATTCATATATATAAAAAAAAGTACCAGAGGTACTTGAAATACATGTAGTTGGATGGCCATAATCTGGTTCCAAGTCAGACTAAAATAGAGTCTGTAAAAGGAACCAATAGGCTGCACCCTGCCATGAATTACAATTTTAATACAAAAAACCTTGTCTCATATTAGTAGACCATTGATTGAAGTGTACTGCAAAACCTTTCTCCAAATTTGATAACCATGTCCATAGAAGAAAAGAAGCCTCATCAATCATTCTGTTGCTGTCAAAGGAATCATTGTTGAAGATAATCTTGTTTTGCTTCTCCCAAATTGTCCAAGTTACAGCCAGCCACCAACATTTCCATCTATTAATCCTTGAACCACCAGGTAGTATGGAACCATATTGGAGAAAGTGTTGTGTTGGTTCAAACGGTAAAGCTGCTGAAGTATTCATCCAAGATAATGATTCCCACCAAATTGGGAGGATTTTGCTGCAGTGAAAAAACACATGTCCTGCTTCCTCTTCCATATTTCCACAAAACGGACAGCTCCTATCCACAATCTCTACTCGTCTCCTAATTAGATTTGCTTTAGTAGGCAGCCTATCTCTAAGGAGCCTCCACGCAAAAACTGCAACTTTGGTTGGCACCTTTAGATTCCATAGCTCCACAAATGCTCGGTCCCTTTCCCCCTCATCTGCTTCCCTTGTCATTAGTTTGTATGCTGACTGTACTGTGTAATGACCGCTTTGATCTGCCTTCCACACCCAATCATCCCTCCTATTCCTCTGAATTGTGCTCCACTCAATGTCCCTTAAGAAGTTTGAAGTCATTGCTATCTCATTATCAAACAGTGGTCTCCTCCATGACAAGTTCCACTCCCATTCATTATCCTTGAAGCCTCCCATTTGCTGGATTGAGTTGTTCTGCTGTTGAGAGATTACAAACAGCCTGGGATACTTTGTGATTAATGAGACCTCACCTTGTATCCACTCATTCTTCAATAACTGCCTTTCCCTCTGGCCATATGGGGTGGTGTGCCATAGCTTTCAATTCCCCTTCTTCATACATTCGAGACAACACATTAGCCCCTTTATTTTCTAGGCTTGTTTTATAGATGATGTCAAAACGATAACCCAGTAGCTTGGTAGCCCAATTTTGTTGATCCATAGTGGCTATCCACTGTTGAAGAAATTACATAAACTCTTCTGATCAGTAAACAATGAATTTGTGTCCCAACAAATAGTGCCGCCAATGTTGGATTGCCAATGCCACTACCATTAGTTCTTTTTCATAGGCTGACTTGGTTAACTTTTTGTCCTTGAGTGCCTTGCTGAAATAAGCCACTAGTCGTCATTGCTGAATTAAAATAGCCCCTAAACCATGGCCTAAAGCATCGCTCTCTATGATGAATTCTTGGCTAAAGTCAGGTAATGCCAAGACTGGGTCTGTAGTCCTTTTCTCTTTCAATGATTCAAAAGCTGTTCTGAGTCTCCCCATTTAAACCCATCATTCTTAGTCAAATCAGTCAGAGGGCGAGGAGCTAATTTCCCATAGTCCTTGATGAATTTGCGGTAGTAGCCGGTCAGTCGTAAGAAGCTGCACACCCTCTTTACATTTTTTGGAACCGGCCACTCAATCACACTTTTAACTTTATTGGAATCCATGGCCACACAATCTTTGGAAATGACATGACCCAAGTATTCTATGGTTGTTTGACTGAAGTAACACTTCTTCCGGTTTGCCACCAGCCGTTCTTTCTTCAAAACATCCAAAACAGCAGTTAAGTGCATAATGTGGGACTTCCAATCCGGGCTATATATCAATATGTTGTAAAAAAAAAAAAAAACTAATACCGGCTTTCTCAACATGTCTCTGAAAACTTCATTCATCAATTATTGAAATGTAGAGGGCGTTCATCAACCCGAAAGGCATTACTCAATATTCATAATGTCCTTCATGGGTTCTGAATGCAGTTTTATGTTTATCCTCTTGCCTAACTCGAACTGGATGGTACCTTGATTTCATGTCCAGTTTAGAGAAATAATGTGCCCCATGCAATTCATCTAACAACTCATCAATTACAGGAATGAGAAATTTATCCGGTACCGTCACCTTGTCTCGTCTTTCCTTTTCACCAAAATTATCGGGCTTGAAAATGGACTTTGACTGGGACGAATCATGTAGTGTCCATCAATTGCTTGACTTGCTTCTCTATTTCATTCTTGTGATGGTGTGGGTACCGGTATGGCCTCACATTCACTAGCCCTTGGCCCTCCATCAAGGTAATGGCATGCTCTTTACCACGTTGAGGCGATAATCCCTTTGGTTCCCTAAAAATTTATAAATACCCATCCAAAAGGCTTTTGATTTTGGGGGGGGGGGGGGTGTTGGTCAGACAACACGTCACGTTCAGACCCTAAGGGCTTGGAATGACTGATTTGTAACTCTGTGCAAAGCAACAACCCCTCAATCATGTGGTAAGGTTTACCAAACAGACTTTGAAAAGCAACCTGTTCTGCAACTCCTTTGCCCTCACCTTGTAATTCCACCCACTTGTTCTCTAATTGAAATTGCATGCTCTGTTTGCCCCAATTGACCCACATGCAACCAAGAGACGCTAGCCACGATATTCCTAATACAACGTCGATCCCATTTAAATCAAACAAGAGTGTATCAATTGGAATGGTGATTTCTCCTAACTTCAGCTCAACTTGAAAGTCCTCTTGTTTCCAAAGACAAACTGCCTACCTCTCTAGTTTTCCCCTCCTCTCACCGACCTATTTTCCTTTTCCAGCGGCCACTGTAGGCAGCCCGTTGTTTTCTGGCTACTGTTCCAATCACCACCTAAATCGTCAGATTGTTGTCCATCAACCTACTCTCATTTGGCCTATGTGTCACCGTCGGAAGCTTCATGCACCCTCACGCATGAGCTTTCCGATGCATCAACTCTAGTAATCAGCTGCCTTCACAAAGTCTTTGAGGGGACCCAGGATTTGTAACAAGCTGGGTGCATATGATCTATATGTACCAGCTTGAGGACCAGCTTGAGGGGGAGTGTTGAGAATTAGGAATAAATATTATACATTTAATGTATGATGATTTGATATCTGATTTCGAGGAAACTTATATGATTTAGAGGAAATTGAATATCCTCTAATTATGTGTAATTAATACATGATCATTCTATATAAACCAGTACCATAATATCATTTAGACATATGGTTTCAGCCTAATATGCCTCTGATTCCTGCTATTTAACAGGTATGATAGAAGGAAAACAAGGGAGGAGAGAAGTTTGAAATGTAAATTAAAGGGAAAATGGAAATAAGGAAAATTTTGAATTTATGTTTCTAGAAGTCATAAAGTGAGATTTTGTAGTTTCAAGGTGAGATAAAGTGAAAGGTTGAGAGTGGAGCTAAAGTGAGATTTTGGGAGGATGAATGGAATGTAGTTGGCGTGCCACTGAAGGCGAAATACCCCAGACTATACCTTATATCTGACCAGCATAATCAGTATATACAGCAGATGGGGATGAGCTCAGACACAAGATGGGAATGGAGACTGCAATGGAGGCGCTTATTCTTTGATGCTGAAATAGATATGGTTGCCAAGTTTATGCAAGATATAGAAGGGCTCACAATCTGTCCATACAGACATGATAAGTGGGTCTGGAGGGGGGACAAAAGCGGGAGCTACTCAATGGGAAGTGCGTACAAATGGCTAGTTAGGGAATCAATAGATGAGAATCAGGACACGTATTCAATGAGTTATGGGAACTCCGGATTCCATCTAAAGCTGTGTTCTTTTCTTGGAGACTAATCTGGGATAGGCTGCCTACCGAGACCAATTTACGGCGGAGAAACTTGGAAATCAATGACAGCATGTGCCCATTCTGCAGGAATTTTGAAGAGGATGCAGCACACTTATTCTTTTCTTGTGATAAGGTCTTGCTGCTTTGGTGGGAATCGATGTCTTGGATGGAGATAGTGGGACCTCTCCCACAAAACCCGAGGGAACATTTCCTACAACACTCCTCTTGCAGGGTGTCGGGTATCAGCAAAAAGTGATGGCTGAGTTGGTGGATATCCTTAACAAGGTGCATTTGGCACCATAGAAATAGGATTGTCTTCTCAAATGAGAAGTTCAATGCCAACAAACTGATGGAGGAAGCCTTTTGTAATTAGGAAGGAAATATGTCATAGGTATAGGGTAAATACATACCAAGATTACTGTCAGTTGTTTGGTAGATTAATTCTTGGTAACTAACCTAGGCTACCACACTTCTGCATATCTTGGAGCTGATGTGTATTTTGTACAGTACCCCTTGTACTGATGTTTATATCCAATATATTAGTATTTTTGCTGATAAAAAAAAAGTTTCTAGAAGCCATTGTCTCTATTTTCTTTCCTCCCAGCCAAATATATTAATCTCAAGTAGAACTAAGCATTAACTATGTGGAAGAAAGCGGGAGCCCTCTTGGAGGGGAGACCCTTCGAAGAATGATTGTTTTCCTTGTTTTTTCATCTTCAACCAAGAAATAAAACCATTCTTTTCTATCTTCTAGTTTCTATTTTGGGTTCCTAACAGAAAATATTGTAGTGTGAGAAAGTTAAAGAAACTGAGAGAAAGAGAGGGAAAATGCTCAAAAGATAATGGAACTGTTATTTTGTTAAAAAATTGCAACTAAAACTGTTTCAGTTTTACAGTCACTGTAATTCATTTGTAGTTAGGCTGGTCACAGTAACTAAAAACTAACTACCCAGCTGATTCAACACTAGAGCTGTGTCAACAATTCACAGAGAAGGCTCTAATACCCAAACCATATGAACTTGTTTTGGAATGTTATCATTATACTGGGCTACTTTTGTACTGTGATTATGGCATTATGCTATGCTGATTTATTTATTTGTAGAAAATGGCATTGATTACATTCATTATATGCTTCCGTGTTTGTTGGTCAGATCTTCCCTTGATATGTTTTGATTGAACTTGTTTCAGCTGTATGGAAGGCACACTTATTTTTAAAGTAAGTAGATTTGGTGCTGGGTACTTTATAGGCTGTGATCAACATCCGAGGTGCAAGTGAGTATTTTATGGCATATTTGTTTTGTAGGTTCTTGTTCTGACCCAACTGATATGTGATTTATGCAATGTTGTACATATTATGTACTACATTGCACATGCTATATACTATGTTAGTTGCACATCCTATTTTCTGTTCTTTCCATTCAATTCAATAAAATGTTTCTTTTCTTTCCGATTTCTATTCTATGTTTATAACAATTAATGGTAAGTACATTTAGTCTATAGTCTCTAAAAATAGTGGATATGCTGAGCTTATGGGATCTCATCTAAATTTTAGGACTGCTAATTTTTTTGCACCCCATTACAACATTGACTTTGCCTTTTGTAGTATTTGTTGCTAAAATTTGCATATGAATCTATTATGAGTTTTTCTTGTGATTGCCGAAAACAGGTACATTGCTAAAACATTATATGGTACCGAGGAGGAAGAGGATGCATCTCAGCCAAACACTAGAATAGAGGAACCAAAACTCCTTGGTGTTACCAGTGGTTCAAATGAAAAGGTTTGCTTTAGATCCTGGATTGGTTGTATGCTGTAAAGGACTTATTTAATTTTCTTTTGGGGCTGTTAATTATTGTGTATAAATGGCATTATGTTTCCCTCAGGTTCTTTTGAAAAGTGGTCCTTACGGAGTCTATGTTCAGCTCGGAGAAGATAGGAAGGGATACATACCTAGAAGAGCTTCTGTCTCTCATGTATGTAACATTTCCCATTTTCAACACTGAGTAATTTTATTTTACTATTTTTGGGGCTATGGTTGCCTGGTATTTCAACAATAGTTTGTATCTTAGTCTGACAAAAAGAAGTTTGTATCTCCCTGTTTCTTGAAAATTTAAGAGGTCAATGTGTTGGATGCTTACATTATATGTTGCATTATAAGTTGCTCTCATTAGCTGATGCATGTGTTGGGTTTGGCAATGAAATTCATGCCTGGCCTGATTTTGACTTGGCCTGGCCCAAATTTTTATTGGCCAAAACTGGGGTGACCTGTGATAGGCTGGGGCAGCCTGTTGGCCCTTTTTTTATTTTCTTATTATTTACTTTTTTTTATAATTATTAAAATCACAAATGATAAATTCGATATTATATGTGCTGTAGGATTGAGTTGGACAAATAACCCACCAAGAATGATTATTGACAAGGACAAAATTCCTAAGATTTTTTAAGGGTAGAAAGGTGATCTATGTGCCAAACTACTTTTGGTGCTAAAATATAGCCATTTTAGTGAAAATTAGTGAAAATGACTTGAAATACTTTTTGGGTTATAAAACTGTGAATGTTAGGAGGGAGGAGAATAAAGCATAAGGGTTCAAACTGAAAGGATGACGAGGTTATGATTTGATTGTCAAACAATGTGGAAGATTATTAAGATAGTGTAAGTGAAATAGAAGCATGGGAATTATCATGGCGAATAGAAAGCTGCATGGTTTTAAGAGAATGTTCACAAAACTCAACTAAGGATATTCACCCATGATTATCCGAAGCTGATTAATGTGAGTCGATAAACATAGATAATCAAGGAACAATTTGGATCCTAAAAGCAAATTAATGAGAGGAGATAAACCTAGCTAATCAAGGAAAAATTGAAATCCCAAAAATATTATCTGATACACTAATTTTCTAATAGAATAAGCAACAATGCTCCTATTAATTTGGTTGCTTGATCTGAAACATCCATAATTGTCTAAATAATCTTTCTACAAAAAAAAATTCGCTGTTCCTCTCAATTGTCACTCTTTGATGTTTCTGCAATTTTATTTTTCAACCAGTATAACGTATGCTTTGTAGAAGAACATAATAATGCACTTTTAATGCACAAACCAATTTCCCCGAGTTTTTAATGCACTTACTTTTACTTTGCAATGAAATCATTTTTAAATTGTCTAGTCCCCCCTCCCCTGTTTAGGGTAGCATTTTTTTTTTGAGTGGAGGGATCAATTTTTTGTGTGAAATTATTTTCTTAATATGATTGTTAAAATCAAATCGGTAGAATACACTCTATATTCAAAGTCTGTTATATAATGTGGTTATTTGTTTCCATTGTGCATCAAAATTCTTCTTGTTCCTCTATGAATGTGGCTGCTGAGTGAGTATGCTGTGCATGCATTTGTGCTACCTCTGGTTGATGTCTTTTCTTTTTTGTGGGTGAAGAGTTAAGAGCTGGTTGTACAAATATGAGCAATTATTATATCTTCCAATGAAAGGAGAGAAGTAACAATTTGTGTTGTTTCAGATCAAGGATGTGGATTCTATCACTCTTAAAGATGCACTTGAGGTGCTACAATACCCATTGACATTGGTATGTTTCTCACTTTTCAATTTGAGCCATAGGTACTTATTTCATGTATCCGCATATTAAATGCATTTAGTGTTTTGTAGGAATTATTATCTCTTAGCCTATGAAGTAGCATATGAATTAGTCCATATATATGGATATATTGCATAAGAAAGCAACTTCATTCATACTAATCTCTCTCACTAAATTCAACATGGTATCAGGGTGGTACCACCCTTTGACTTGTCCTTATTACTTTTCTTTAGCTTTTGTTTTTTGTCCTTATTACTTTTCTTTAGCCTCATCCTCTGGTGCAAATAGCCAATCAACCTTGCTCTATTGCTCTTTTCCTGCAACCTCTTCCGGTGAGTTGTAATTGCTAGTCAAACCATAGAATGTCATCTCCAGCAAACTTTCTAGTGACCTCTTCTAGCAAACCTCTCTACTGGAGAAATTTGTAGCAATTTTTTCAATTATCTTCCTGTGACTTTTCTGGTGAACTCTCGTGAACTTCTGGCAATCTCTGCTTGCAACCTATAAAGTTCCATTAAATTTTTGCGGAGAGATAGTAGCCCATTACCTCTATTAGTATTATGCGATCTCTTTAAGCAATTCTCAGCATTATTAATCTCCACATTCTGTGCCATGTCATTCTCTAGTAAACACCTCATTTTCTTATGAGTCAATCTTTAGCTGCAACACCACATTCTTTGTTTTTTTTTGTTTTTTGCTCCCTTGGGCTGCATTATACCATTTTTCATGTGTTTTTAGTTCTTGGTGAATTTGGAGTATTCTAGTTGATGTTGTGTATAATTTACTTGCCAAGAAATTTCTGCTGATGATTATTCCAGTTAAACTCTACTTTTAGCTAGGCTATAAATGTCTCTTTCCTTCTCTGGTGCCTTAGGATTTGGTATAATGCATCAAATGATTTAGCTCTTGCCTCACTTAGTGCCATTTTGCTATCTTTCTTAGCTACCGCACATTTTTATCAATTTTAAGCATGCAAATTTTATCATTTCCCTAATCATATTCTTTGCACTAAAGCTTCTAATCCTCCCAAAATTTTATTTTTTGGTGTGTAAGCAATGATCATGTTATGTTAGTCCACATCAAACTTTAGAGCTATAACGATATCTCCTAACCTTTTAACAAGCACAATATTAATCTTCCAATACTTGTCTACAATTTTACTCACCCCTTGCCCTTTTCATTCATAAGTACTCTTCAAAACATTATCCATCTACACTAGCAATTCCATTTTAAATCTCTCTCTCAAAATTCAAAATATTATCCCTTTAGAGAGAATGTGATTTTGATCTATCCAATTGTTGAATTATATCTACATATTATCAAGATTGCGTGTGTCAAATTTGAACAACAATAAAAAGGGAATTAAATGATTCGTATTTTACTATATTTTGAAAAGTTTATAATACGCCGGTATTAATCCTTATGAACAGGATAGCGAATAATTTTGGATCAATATGAATTTTTTTATATATTATCTTGTGAAACGAATTTTCAATTCAACGTTGAATTTTAAGAAAACATTATTCAATTGAAAGTTATTGAACAGTGTAATAGTTGGTCAAAGTTAAATGTAATATGATCCCTATATATATGGGAATGCTAATATCCAAAAAGCTTGGACTAAAAAACCATAAACTCTTGTTTTTTAAAATTTAATTTAAGGACATTATTGTACTTTATCATTTAACTTCAAAAATAAAATAAAAAAATTCATATTTATAGGAGAGAAACGTGGAAAAAGATAGGAAAAAGAAAAAAATATTTTAATTTTATTTTTTAAATTACATGATAAAATATGATAATATCCTTAAATTAAATTTTGGAAAACAAAAGAATTTTCCAAATGGATTTAGTCCAAAATTTTTGGTGTGGAATGCTAATACACACCAACTACGGTAGTTATTAGCATTCCCCATATATATATATACTTCATAAAGCATATTTGATGCTAGTTTTAATAAATACTGTTGGGTTACAAAAATTGTCCTTAGTTAATGATATTTTATGAGAAAGACATGTACAATGTGAACTTGAAATCAAATGGTTCTTTCTTTTGTTTTTTTAATATTCGATCTTCGAAATATTTTTCCTTCGTATGATACTTTGATTTGTGCACTAACAGATCTGATTTCTATTCCTGTCTGCATTGTCGTTGAACTAATTTCTTTGTGGTTAGGGTAACCATCCTAAGGATGGACAGCCTGTCATATTAAGGCTTGCAAGAGCTGGGTTTTGTGTTAGACATCGGCGAACAATTGCTTCTATTCCTAAGGTATGATTTTAGGTTTAACCATTTCTAATTTTAGATTTTATTTTTCTTTCCATCTTTGCCACCATAGCAGCATAGACACATTTGCAAATTCGATTGTGGATGGTCTCGATTTTACAAATTTTGGTTAAATCAGTCACTACCTTTTAGGATGTAACTACATTAATAAAAGCACTAATTCTAAGAGAAAGGAAACAAAGCATGTAGCATTGCTCTTTTTTAGATGTTAGTGCATGTTCTTGGATTTGTAACTGGTTAAATCTTCATGTTACCAATGAAGCAAACACTCATCTATAATGTATGGTAGAAATAACATCCGTGGATGGATATTTTTTTGTGAATTTTCCCCTTCGTTTGAGAAATTGATTCTATGGCCTAGTCAGTTGGGGTGATAGGTTTTCTTCCTTTTGTCTTTAACATGTACGTTGGTTTTTTATTTTGTTTCTCACCCCGAGTTGGAGCCTTGAGGTTGAGGATTTAAATTTTAGGAGTTTTATAAGATCAGTTCTTTGGATTAACTAACTGGATATAGACCACTTTTAACTATTGATGTCTGTTCTGCAAAATTGTGTACCGATTTAATTCATACCTGTTTATATGACCTATAACGGGCTAACGGCATTACCATTGGTTTTCCGTTGGAACAGAGACAATCAGACGTTTGGCCTGTCACAAAGAACGTTTCCTTTCACATTTTTTCTTCGCATTTCAATGTGTAACCAAACACCGCTATTATGTCAAAATAACATTTCAAAGCAAGTTTTTCCAAAGCTAAAACTTTTCGCTTTAATGTAAACTTAGGTTTGGCTGGGTTTACAAACCGACACTTGACTGTTTTTTGATTGTTATTTTTTTTTTTTTGAAATCGACATTCAGAATGTGAAGCCAAGTGATGTCACCCTGGAAAAAGCCCTTGAATATTTATCTGGTGATGATGTGAGACGATCTGGTCGTCCAAAAAAAGGCAAATCTAAAGTTGAAGTTGAAGTTATTGAAGCGTTTTAAGTTTTCGGCCTGTCTCTAGCATATTTTCAGAGTTTTCTCGTGATTGAGATTGATTACATTAAGCTACTGGCAATTTCGAACAATTTTCCGACCAGAGTTTGCGAATCCAATCCCAGACAAGTCCTGGAAGATTCTTTTATGGAGCCAAATGTATATTTATTACTGTTTTAGAAATTTTGTTGAGTGTCTCTATTTTTGGTTACCTGTCTAACGTTAGGCCAATATGACATTTACTTTTGATAGAAATTTGTTATAGCAATTGAACTTGATTAGAAGCCCTGAACGCTGAGATTTTGAGCAGCCTATGGGTTGATATTCTTTTGTTGTATACTATACTATAAAGCCGATCAAGGGACGCGTACAACAAATTCATAGAAAAGCCTATTCATTACCTTTTCTTAAATTTGTCTTGTACCTTTTACTTTAATTTTTGGGTAAATAGTTAATTTCGTGTTTGAATATGTAATTCATTGACAAATGTATTTCTGAAAGATGAAAATATAAAATTTAGTTATCGAAAATATAAAAAGTAAGATAAATATATTTGATAGCTAACTTTTGTCTATTGTCGTTAATAAAATAACTTACGTGGCACATAGGATAAATTTATCACTGAAATGAGTGTCAATGTAGTTATGCCAATTAGATTAGATATGTCAAATAGATATTATTTATGGACGTAAATGTTAATGATTTTTTGTTAGATAAAAATGTCTATTTTTTTATCAAAGTGTAATTTATTTGGACCTAAATATCATTACCTTTTATTGGATCAAAATATCAATAAGTTACTATGATTAGAAAAAAAATATAATTTTAAACCTAAATATCAAAATTTTGTTTCATTAAGGATAAAATATAATTTTAGGATAAATTTTTGTCATTTTTTATCGTTACAAACATAACATTACAATAATTATTTAAAAAATATATTCATAAACATAATTTAAAAAAAGCATAATAATAGCGATAATATTGATTATCAATCATAATTTGTCTATCATAATAGAAATTATCCAAAATAAATATTGTACCAGTTTACCAAAATAAAAATTATAACAATATACCAATTATTACAAATTTTTCAAAGTTATAATAATTAGTCACAATTAACTATAAATAAAAGATAAATATATCTCGTATTTCACTTCTTTAAATCTTGACTATTTTATTAACAGTGATAGACGGAAGTTAACGTTTAGATATATTTGTTGGACTTTTTACACTTTCAGGAATTAAATTTTGTATTTTCATCTTTTAGGGACACATTTGTCAATGAATTACACATTCAGGGACAAAAATGATTATTTACTTATTCTTATTCGCAGAGGGTAGGAAGACGAAAAGTCAAGAAAATATTATATGATAAATATGCCCTTATTTTGACAATCATTTCAGTGACAAATTTATCCCTCTGTGTCACATATGCTATTTCATTAATGGTGACAAATGAAAGTCAACGACCGGATATATTTGTTGCATTTTTTACACTTGAGGACTAAATTTTGTATTTTCATTTTTCAGGGACACATTTGTTAGTGAATTACACATTCAAAAAGAAAAGTGACTATTTACCCTTAATTTTTTGGTTTTTAATACTTGACTTTCATACAGTTTAAGAGTGGTTGCTAAATTAAATTTCTCTGCGCCTAAAAGAAAATCAATTATCATAATTGATTTTCTACTTTGCATAACGATGGAGTAATAAAACCTTGAAAATGAATTTTCCATCTCTAAGGAAAATCATTATGATCCCTCAGAAAATTGTCTCAGACCTATCTATACTCCCCTGTTAGCTAATTAATCAATTGTTTATCTAGGTGATTTTTTTATTATTTTTGCATTCCTTATTGCTAAGAAAATATATATGAATCAATTCAACGTATTAACTTTATAGAAAAATAATAGAAAATGATGTCATATCAGGGTTCTCATTTAGGAGGTACCAAATCGAATCTAAATATCTCATTGATCACACATATTTTATATTTAAGTTATTTAAAACACATACAATTAAACCTAATGTCACTTGTATTTTAAATCAAACAGCTATTATATATTATGTGCAAGCTTAAATATATTTTTGGTCCTTGATATATACTTGAATTTTGCATTTGATCCCTAATAAATTTTGTTTTGTGATAGGTCTCTAATATATGAAAATTTTTGTGCAAGATCTGTCATTAGAAGGAATCCGTTAACTGTTGATGAGGTCGTTAACTCAACATGTCAGCAAACTACATGTGATGTCACGTGTACTCTATGGAAGTTGGGATTCCACGTAGGAAATAGATATTTTATTTTAATAATTAGAAAATATTGTTTATGATAAAAAATTAAATTAAGATTAAGAGGCAGAGAGAAGGAGATTACAATGTTGGTTTGCTAATATAGATAGGGCATTGTGTTTTGCTTCATAACACAAATGTGATTTCCTCTCTTCTTCTCACACGCTTAGTCAATGTTCACCAGAAAAGGGAATAAGGGTTAACAATTTGTTCCGACAATGGCATCACCTTTGTGGCCAGCATTGTCATAACATTCGACGACACCATCGTTTACAACAAAAATAACAACCAAAACCGATTAATCAAACTCAATGCCATAAAACAACGATGTCATCAATCCATTTGTTTACAACATCAAATGAACCAAAAACAATCAAAGCAAAAAAAATCCAAAAACATCACCATCTCCCACATACACACAATAGTATAGCTCCCCAATTGTCCTTCTTGTAGGAATCACAACAAGTTCATCAATGAAGGAGAACGAAAAACTAGAAAAGCTCAAAATTTCAAATCTAGGGTTAGTATTGTCAGATATGGGGTGCTTAAGGGTGGTTCCTATTAGCGGTTAAAGTTTTTGACAAACAATGTTGTCGTCGTGGCATAGACATAGGTGCCGATGATTTCCAGGCACAAATCCATGTCTTAGATCTCTACCACGACACCCACATCCTTTATGAACTCGTACTTATGCTCCTTCTCTTGCTCTAAGAAGCTTTGGCGCGCACTCCTCCACCACTTTGCTGCATCATAACCCATTTCATGGAACATTCTCATCCAAGGCTATGCCGCCAGTGATTCCCCCCTCAAAGCCTTCTGGGTGTTTCGAAAAATTCAAGAATGCAATGTCATGCCCAACAAACTCACCTTCACTTTCCTCGCCAAGTCTTGTGTCATGGCTTTTGCACTTTTGGAAGGAAACAGGTGCATGCGAACAGTGGTTTGAACTATTATTTAAATTTTTATCCTAAATAATATTTGCTAATTATTTTAAAAAAAATTGTTCCTACGTGGAATCCCAACTCAGACATAGAGTACATGTGACATGACTTTGAGAAATGTGTTGAAATGTGTTTTTTTATACCCAAAGCAAGTTTCAAACATTTGAACCTAGATGCATGGCTTCTTTACATTGATTATATGCACAATCGATTTAAAAAATGTCACATTTTACATCCATTATATACATACTTGATGTAAAAAATATCACATATACATCGGTTATATGTATAACAGATGTAAAAAGTCATCATTATAGGTTCAGATTTAATCAAACCTATGTCCGAACTAAAAAATTATACATTTTAATTTTGTGAGAACAAAAACCATACTGATAATTTTATATAGACGGATTCCAAATATTTTCATACATACGAGAAAGAAAAATAATTTTTAATCTTTTAACTTCATGGTTTAAAATACTTCATATTCAATGTACCAAAAAAATAACTTTATTTTAAAGTTCACTTTAGTTCTGATTAAACATTGTGGGCAGCCGAAGGAATTTGTAGCCTAAATAGCTCCTTCTTGACTGTTAGGAGATTGTGTTTTTCAAGGTGGATTTTCGATTTCCCTGCACCCAATTTCCTAATTTCCCACCCAATTTACCATAAATACATAAAGAAATAAAATAAATAAAGAAAATAAAACAACTTGAATGGATATCATTTCCGGACCAAATAGTCCCTAGAGAGACATCGTGTAATAACTTGGGTTAATGTTCTTACACTTCGACTCTTCTGTTTTTACAATCTAAATTAAAACGAGAAAACGAAATCAGATGGACAAATTGAATGAATCAAGGAATCTATTACATCAATTCACCTAAGTAATTTACACTTTATCCTCGGGATCATTTCCCCCGAACATATATACTATCTATTTTACTGAAGAAGATCTTGTTTTGACTGAATGTCAAACATGACTTGATGCGTTTCTTGTGCTCTACCCAGAATAGGGAAGTGGAGAACTGGCTCCATCCTGCAAAAGGGTAATGCAAATTAAGGTAACATTTAGGTAAACAGATTAATCAATCCGTTGTGAACTTATCACATGAGCTTATAGGAAATAAGCAATAAAGAACTTGTAGGAAATACATATATTACTCATGCATATCTAAAACTTATTTAGGCTTATCATATGACATATGCACTTTGTAAGTGTTTGAGAAAGCTTATGAAAATAGTGTTTAAGATATGTTTTTAAGCTGCTTTCAGTTTATTTCAATAAGCTCTTCGAGATAGTATTGGATAAAACAACTTATAGCTTGTAGGAAAACAGTTTAACTTTATTTCTTTCCACTTCAATTATAAAAACAGCTTATACAGAAGTGTTTATATGATAATCACATGCTCAATAAGCAGTTAGTTAAGTTGTTTACCAAAACGAAAGTTTCATAAAATCTCTTGTAAATATCCTTTAATAATTCCTACATGAACTGAAAGAACCTTACCGGCTGAAGAGAAACTTGGCTCTGATTGTATGGGCTACCATAGCTACTAAACATCGAATGATGATGATCATTGTTCTCAGCAAGTTCTCTTAGCCTGTTTAGTTCAGGCAGCACTTCCTTGCCAAGATCAGGTCTATCTCTCCTCCTCAGTTCAGCACACCTGATACCAATCTTTGCCAAGCTCAAGGCATCCTCCACTGGCCAGTCAGACACTTTTGGATCCAACATATCAGCAAATGTGCCCTTCTCAATGGCTCTCCCAACATGATGAGCCAAACCCATTGGAGGGCTTGCTGTCAAAATTTGCAAGAAAATGATCCCAAGAGAGTATATGTCAGATTTCACTCCGAGCATTCCTGTCTGCTGGTACTCAGGGTCTATGTAACAGAATGTTCCGGCTGCGGATGTCATCCTATACTGTGTCACAGCATCAGCCACAGAGGGTGGAACCAGCCTGGCCAAACCTACATCACTGATCTTGGCAACATAGTTTCTGTCCAGCAAGATGTTGGCTGGTTTGAGGTCTCTATGCACAAGAGGCTCGGGTTTGGTCTGGTGGAGGAACAACAAGCCTGTGCCAATTTCAGCTGCAATTCTGAACCTGAGCTGCCATGGAATTGGGAGAGTGTTTCCTCGGCAGAAGAGGCGGTCATCTAAGCTTCCGTTTGACATGTGCTCATACACAAGACAGCCGTACTCAGGGCAGGCTCCTAGGAGGAGAACCATGTTTGGATGCCTAATGCAACTCAATACCTCAACCTGTAATGTTCAGACCAAAGTATGGTTTTAAATTGTGGTAATATTTCTGTTGAATACTAAAAGTGCAGAAAAATGTAGACAAATGTGGCATGATTAGGATTTTAGAGACCTTTCAAACCACAATATTGCTACTGTAATCACAGTCACCGATCGCAATTTTAAGGATAAGATTCTTAATATGAGGAAGTCTTTAACCTTCACTCGTAAAGGTGAGTAGCTTAATTTCAGGATACACTTCCATAATTTAAATCAATTGTTTCTGCACCCTCACTTTTACATTTTAGAAGCATTAGAAGCCTTTTCACTTTAACAAAACTTCTTAACAATTTAAAACCCTGCAAGCAAGTCAACTAAGCAAACAAACCTAAGTGTTATTAACCAGGTCTCACATCACCAAAATAGACCAGCCCAAGAGATGTTACATATATGGATGTCTGAAACCTTTGTATATATCTTTGCCATGTATCTTATCCATTTCTGCTTGAATTGTACACTCCTAAATTAGTTGAACCAAATTTTTTCATTTATTGTGTTGAATTTGAAGTCTTGCATACATGGGCAGGGAGTTTTGTTTGTCTTCTTAATTACCTCTCTTTGAAACTGTGACCTTCCTTGTGCTGCGTCAGGACGTAGAACCTTCACTGCCACAGGTGTATGGTCCAGATGGCACTTATAAACTGGACCATAACCCCCTTCTCCAATCTTCTGTGACTCGGTAAAAAAATTTGTTGCAGCTTCAATCTCCTCAATTGTGTACTTTCTATACCTCACATAATTGTTTGATAAAGCATCCACTGCTTTTCTTTTTTCTTCTGATTCCATAAATGCTTTCTTTTCTGCATTGATTCTCTTCTGTGATTCCAACTCTGCAATCCTCTGCTGAACCTCAGCATTCTCCATGGCTGCTTTTGATCTTGCCTTCTCCTTTTCTGCAACTGCCAATGCAGCTTCTTCGGCGAGCCTTGCCTCCTCCAATCTCCTCTCTTCCTCTAATTTCCAGCGCTGGAGTTCCACAGCCTGTGATGCATTGCATAACATGTCAGAGTCAAATCATCTTGTGCTTTTAAGATGCAGAAGCAGAAGCTATTATTTCATACCTTTTGCTGAGCTTTGAATGCTTCTTTGCAGGCATTGCTGTACTTTTCCATTATTTGATTGAGCTCCAACTTCAGTCTTCTCATTTCAGCCTCCACGTCATCCTAAACTTGCAAGAAATGATTTATTCACAAGGTAGTAGCAATCAAGAATTAAAATACGAACATGCAAGTAACTAAAATATTTGACTATTTGATGTTTCTAGGCTACATTCTAACCCTTTAGTTTAATACTTGCTCAACATATCCCCTTAAATTTCTCTATTTGTCATTAACCCTTTCAGTTAAAGTAAAAGTTGTTAAATTCTATCAACTTTGCTTAATCTAGTTACAGTTTTAAGCAATATTGACAACAGTTTTAACCACTATTATGACATTTTTCTCAATATGTTACTATATTTGGTGGTATTATGAAAGTATAAAACATTTTGGTTAATTACATAAAGTTTGCTATGTTAAACTATAGTAAAATGTTTATGGGACAATATATACTTTATCAACCATTATATTGACTGTATGAAACATTTTGCTCAATTTAGCTATATAATTTAACGTTACATGGTTGCCTAATTTACCCTTATTTCTACTGATTCTTTACATGGGCTGAAACATCTTCCATAAAGCAATCAAAATTAGCAAGATAGCCCTAGCACCTTATTGATATCTTTATCATCATGAATAACATCTTGAAAATCTACCTTTCAAGATTTGACTCCTCTAAAGTAAGTTCTCAGTCATTGATAAAAAATCAAGATATTTCAATACATCCATGATTTGTTCCCGTCAATGACTGTGAATTATTACTTTACCCTTTAAAGTGAGTTGCTCGCTTTAGAAGAGCAAAATCCATAATTTTATTTTATCTTCTAAAGTGCAACCTCAAAGTTTAGAGGAGCTAAATCTATATAAGTTATAAAATTATTTGGCCTCTAATAAGAGTGAGAGTAAGAGAAGTACTAACTGCTAAGACATGCCCAAGTATATTAGGAAATAAAAATGCACATTCCCTTAATGTCTTATGCTTACCATGCCCTGTGATGCAGAAAATGATAATCCCTCACTCTCTTGGGAAAAGGATGAGAAATCAGAGCTGATATCCATAGACCTCCTTCCAAAATGCATAGACTCAAAGCTATAATTATTTCCATCAGTGTCAGAGCTAAATGATAGCCGGGGGTTGGACATTCCTGTCTCTGAGTTGTTGTTGTTGTTGTTGTTATACAATGATAGGAATGATCGATCTGTGCTTGACCTTCTAGAGCTTACAAAGCTTATGTCACTATCTGGCACTGAAATTTCCCCATATGACTTGTCAGTCATACCTCTCCTAGTGAATGGTGACCTGCTTCCGATACCATTTTGCTTTTAGATGATGGAGAATTTATTACTTGAAAATTATGCAAGATGCAAGATGAAAGTTGCTATAGCATGAATGAAAAAGGGAAATACAGAAAACAATCTAACCCCTTAGATTTTTATTTATTCGTAAACAATTACATGAATTATCTAATCTTCTAATTTATTTGTTCCCAAATAATATTAGTTTATTCGATTGATCCTTCTGTTTAGTACACTATCAGGTATTTTTTAATTAATTTAATAATAGTCACACAGATATTATTACTTTTATTCTACTTACCGCAATTTTTTATCTATTCATTATCACAACTATATGATGGAAAATAATATCTACAGTGTTTGAAGGAAGAATGATATTCTTTTTTTTTTTTTTTAATTTTTGGAGATGATTATGCGATCGATAATTCCATTACAACAAAAATCTATTTTTGATAAATTACTATTTTAGAAAAAAAGTGATTCTGTAAACGAGTGTTCCAAATATATTATTAGTTATTGAATTGGTAAATAAGAATTTATTGAAAATTGTGAAAAAAAATATGTTGATAATCATTGTTTATAAAAGAATTATATTCTTAACTTATTATGTTTAGACAGAAGACCAAGTTAAAGGTTACTAGTGAATAGTCTTAGTCATCAACTCTACTAATACTTTGTATTAAAGTCATGATAACCCAAAAATTAGTTATGTTTAGATGCAAGGATTAATTGAGAAAATTAGTATCTTTTAGGTATCAAATCGAGAAATTTAGTAGTTCAAGATGTCATTTGGCGAGCGAAAGCTTAGAAGCTAGATTCTGTTTTCTCAAGTGAAGGAATAAATTAGCCATGCAGTGTATATAATGAATGTCATTACCTGAAGGAGTCTGTTGTTCCATCATTTGATTTACGGGGTGCATCCTGTGATCTATGGGGTGGTGCCTCAAAGGACCTCCTTTGAGGTCCTAAATTAAAGAAACCAAATTTCTCAGTAAGCAGCATTATTACAATTTACACTCATCATTTCTAGCTATGATACTCGATATGTCAAATCATGTTACCTATAATATAAAACCTATATACTTTGTGAAAATATAAGGTGAATTAGATGATCAACAAAGAAGAGAAGACAAAAAAAAGATTGTGGGTTCAATTTTTCCTATTAACAAAATTAATATTTGCCCCCATAAAAAATAAAAACCTATACTTTGTTCTATAGATGATACCAATTTTGAAAAGTTAAGATTAAATGTTACCTTTGGCACCATTAGCCAGAGGCACACGAGGGTCTGAATGGTCTGACCTAGCACTGGCATGACTAAACTGGTTTTGCAGAGGGGAAAAGGCAGGGGCAGCTCGCGAAGCAGATCGCATGGATTGAATCTTCCCTTTAGCAACAATATATACTGTGCAGAAATCTGGTGCCCCTTTTGATACTGATCCAGGAATATCTGCTATCTTGAATCTTCCGATAAAAAAAAAAATTCCTTAGTATATGACACGCAAATAGATACCCAATATAAAGAAAAATTCAAGCATATTTGTTAGTAATGTACACTTAAACACGAAGGTATATAACAATGAGTTCAATTGAAAAAAAAAAATTGAATTGAACTTAGATTCTTTGGTCAAAGTATTGAGTTTGAGATTTATGAATAAAAAAAATATAATTGAAAAGTAAAAATAATTACTCAGATTTTTTTAAAGAAGATTAATTATCAATAAATTTAATATTTACTACACCGATAACAGAAATAAAAAAAAAAAGACAAGATAAAGTCTTAAGTTATTGTGCATATAGTATATGACACAGGCTTGATTATGCAGGCTAATTTTGTTTTATTTTATACGATTCATTGCTGATGAGTTCAATTATAAGATGCACTTTACAATGTTTATTCTTCTAATGACTGCATATATATCTTATTATTGATACCTTAAAATTAGAGTTTGAAAGCAAATTTTGCAAAATTTTGTGGCACAACACGGCCATTTTGGCTTGGATAATTAGAGGCAGAAAGACATACCTAAGAAAACCTCCTTTATTTGAAGTGCCTATGACCAAATGCTCAATTGCATATTGAGAAGAATATTCAATTAAAGCTTTAGATACGTCCATATCTTCTAGTACAACATCCTTGCAGTGTATCTATGGACCAACAAAAATAAAAATAAAAATAAATTGATGAAAGGCTCAAATGATGTCTGAGCTCTGAACTCCAAAATGAAAATCATTATTATTATTCTTACTCTACTATTTCTTTTTTCCATTTTGAACACCAAATTCGGTTCACTTAAAAAAAGTCTTGTGATGTAATTTAGAAATATTTATGAACCAAAACATAATTGAGAGAACAGTTAAATTTTGTAGAGGAAAAATGGAGCAGGAGAAGGGACTAAAAATAAAACTTACATCTTTCCGTGCACAGAATACACGATATGGGCGGAAAATTTCTTTGGTTTGCTCATCAGGGTCATGACAAACAAGTGCACTCGGCTCCGCATGCGCAATACTATTTGCCCCTGCCCCTGCAATCAACGAAGTCACTAAAATATCTGGTAACTAGTAAATGCATGCCTGCTAATGTTCCTTTTTTCCCCATCCTTGAAACCTTTTTCCATTTTTCATTGTTTTTAATCTAAACATGAACAATTCATTAGCATTTTAGAATATGGGTTATCATATTAACTCAATCTTACAAAATTAGTTCCCTACTTATATACACTTATTTGGTCATATCTCCAGCCGATGAGGATCTTTAACATAACTCTCTCACACTAAGGGCCGAACATCTCAAGCCTGAAATTAACACATTGGACATTTGTAGGTTGTTGATAACTATCGGATAACATGTGACTTGATAGATCCAACAAATCTCTACTAAGATAAATTTTGATACCACCTTAAATTGTGAATTATAACAAATACATGAATAATCTAAGGATGCATTCATTCATATGCTATTATATTATATCACGAGTTTTATCATTCTTACTTTAACTTTTAAAACTCCATTTTTTATTATTTGTTTGTTTTTTATTTTTATTTTTCTTCATTACATAATTTATCTTAATCTCATCCTAAACTTCTTTTTCATCTCTTCATGACTCAATTTGAATAAATTAAACTTCTTTAAAAAACATGTATACGAGAAGAAAATAAGAAAATAAATCCTTCTCAACTTTTAAGAAACTCTCTTATCCAATTTATTTATATTTAGACGTGCATAAGTTAATTTGGCTTACACGAAAAGTACAATTCAATTCTTTTTTTAATATTTTTTATAAGTACTTCCCCTTATCTCATTCCTAATTGTACAAAGGGTAGTTAAAATAATTGTAAAATTAGAAAGTGTTATACATTATTATTGCTAGTTTCATATAATGGCACTGAAAAGAACATGCATGAATGAGAGTATAATAATGAATACATACTTGGGGTTGTAAGAGAAGCTGATGCAGAAAGAGAAGATGGCTTATGCTTGACATGAAGGAGAACTACATTTGAACCTTTGTTGAGGAGGTGATCAATGGCCCATTTTAGTGCATTTTGGCTCCCCTTGTCTGAATCTATTGCCACTGCCACTATTCCTTTCACCCCATCCTTCTTGTCCCAATGGTTCTTTTGAAGCCACATTACTCTCCTTCCTTTTCCTTTCCAAACACTATCTTCAACTTTTTTTTCTCTTCCAATGAAAACAAACCACACAAAATAAACCAAGAAATCAAAAACTCTTAGCAAAGGGACCTCTAAACTTCCTTCCTTTTTTTTTCTCTTCCTCTTTTATTATCTCTTTTTCTTTTCTTATGTTTGCTATTTTTCAAAAGGGTCCTATGATGAAGCAAAGGCCTTTCGTTTTTTTTTTTTTTTTTTTTTATTGAATCTCCTCTGTCCCTCCTTCAAAGCCGAGAGACAAAAGGACTTTGATGTGTTCTATTTGCGTACTTTGCTTCTTTGAATCTTTTGGTGTTTGAAACAATGTATTCAACAACAAAGAAGATTAAGGAAATACAAGTTCCTCTAACTAGAATTTGCAGCCATTTTTGGCTTACTTTTTAACCAGTTTGAGCTTTTCACGGACGTAACAACCACACAGATTATGCTCTCTCTTCTCCCTCCCATGAGAGAATACCAAACTTTGCGGTTTTCCTTTGACTTTATCCATTTTGACAAGGAATGACGCATCTGGACAAAATATACTTATTCCCTGTAAAACGGAATGGTGCATCCATTTACTTGTGCATGAATTTTTTACACACCTGAATTATAAATTGAAACTGAATACCAACCGCTACAATGCACCAGTTTATTTTGAAAATTTTTGTAATAATTATTTTTTGAAAATTTGAGTAATTTTTATCTTATTAAAAATAATTAAGATAGACACAACGAATATGAATAAAATTGAGAGTTTATAATTTTATATTTATATTCGCATTTTAATATGATTTGTTTTAATTATGTTTAATTTGTAGGATTAAATAATAAATTTACTTTTCTGAACACTTTAGACATTTTCTTCTTCAAAATTTCAAATTGGTGTTGAGACAAAGTCCTTCTTCGAAAAATTGAATGTTTTAATAATGATAAACCACTGTAAAACAAAACTCAAGAAGTGACTGAACTTATACTACTAATTGTTTTAAGAATTCTTATTAAGATATGATATATTCAAAAGTATAACATAGGTGTGGAGTATAAGCCGACAATGCTCAAATGGAGGAGGGTGGCTGAAAAAATGGAGCGTTGGAGTTTTGAGATGGAAGAGTACAGCTGAGAAGGTTACGAGACAGAAAAAAAATGAGATCGGATAATTATTTTTAGAAGTTGTTTTAATTTAAAATAAATTTTCAATGACTAATATGATATGGCTAAATAACAATGTTTTATTGGTTGTCATGATACACGCATACCCTATTTTTTATAAAATATGAAGAAAATATTGTAAAAAAATTGTAAAGTTACTTTAGTTAATTAGACGTAACATTTGACTTTTCTTTTATTTATGTATACCAATATCATAATCAGTCATATATTTTTAAAATAAGACAATTATTTTTATTTTTTTAAAGGTTAGATATAACCTTAAAAGTTAGGAGTAAATGTATGTACCTCTTTGTCGAATTGTTTTAATTGTTAGAATTAGTAGATATATAATAAGACAGTTAAAAATATGACGGCTCTACCGTGGATGATACAGAAGCAGACTCAACTACAACAACAGAGACAACAGCCGCAAAGACAAAAATGAAGGTGCAAATAGAAGAAAAGTCCAAAAGGAAGTTCACAAAACCTGCATACCTCAGTGACTACGTGTGAAGAAACGGACAAAGCTTGAGGGTCCTCGCTTGCCTTAGTGTTGTCTATCCTCAGGGGACAGCCTAACAAGCACTATAAATAAAGCTATGTAATAAACAAGCAGGCAATGAGAATTTTCGATACTTATCTTTTCCTTTCTTCATCCTCTTCATCATCTTCTTCCTCTTAATTCTGGAGGTGCTGGCCTTCTAAACCAGCAGACAGCCTGGGCCTATCAGTGGAAATGCTATAAATGGTTCACTCAAGAATCCCATGAAAAAGTAGCTACAGTAACATAGTTTTTTAATTAAATATGATTTCATTAATAGAAAAAGACCAGTATGTCCTTTTATTAAAAACTGTGAAATGACTATTGAATCCCAATAAGAAATAGGAAATGTCTAATAAACCCTTCTACTCTAATGAACATAGTGTGATTGCAGTGATTTCAAGCATTGTCGGTTTTGTCACATACCACTTTCAACCTTTATTTTGTGGTGGATTACGCTAACATTTTCTTCCGGTGAAATAATGATAATTATAATTCATGGTTTTTCATATCTTATTTTCATAATTTTTCAAGTTCAAATACCAGCACTCACTCTCACATGACTTGGCAAAAGAACTCTCACTCCAAATGTCTTGATTCAATCAAACTATATTAAATTAAATTTAGGAACAGAGATTTTAAATTTGAAAATTACAGATGAAATTTGGAGAAATGCACAAATTACAAATGTTATGAACATCACGATATCGACATTTTATCATACACCTGGAGTGCAATTTAAGGGTACTCTAATGTCATTCATGGCATATCAAACAAAAAATCTCAGCACCTATACCGCAGAATCTAACAAACTGCGTGTGCAAAGTTATAAAGAAAAACAAAATATCAAGTTCCCCACTCCACACGTCTTAAACTTGATTGATTACAATAATCATTTTGAAGCTTAACGTGTGAACATTTTCCTTTCCATAGCAAAGGTTTTTTCAGCAATAAAGTCTAACAGAGTTGGTAGATGTCTAGATTCTTTAAACATGCTGACGAGATTCGATGATTTCCAAATCCTGCATATGATGAATATTTTGTTGAGAGAAATATAACATATTTTTATAATCTTTATGTTTGGAGAGGGATACCTTGTTTAAAAATAAAAAAATAGGTACCTTTTTATTGCACAATGTGTACCATGTACTGTCTAAGATTCCAAAACTCCAAAAGCTGTAAAATTTTCCTACACTGGTTAATCAAATGTTCAATTATTTTTTTTGGGTCAATGTAAAGTTCAAATCTTTTTAATACATCAATCCTCAAATCTACATGTGAAACAACGGCAAAATAGAAAATTCTCCTAGACAACATTGAAAAGCCATAAAGAGGACTATTTACATAATCCAAGCAACCTAAACCAATAAATCCTTCAAGTCCCCTTGTATGATCGAGTGGGTTAAGGCTACGCACAAACGAAATCGACAACATTTAGTTGAGATCAAGTTGGAGCTTGTATCTGGTGTCAGAAATAGAGAAATAGGTCGATTAATTAGGTGGATGTTGGTGCAAATCTAGATCGCCGCAGTCGAAGCGGCAATCTCTCGACGCTTCCACATGATACTGAAAATGGGAGCAGTGCCAATGGAGTTGGCAGTTGTGTTGGGTTTTAGATAAGAGTGGGTAAACAGGTCCAAGTCCATGGACTGGTCTACGGGGTCGCAGTTTGCACGGGTTACGGACTAATTTTTTTAAATGGTCCATGGTTATGTCATATTTTTGGACTCGTCCCGTTTAATTCACGGACTATGCGGGTTTGGCCTGCAGGGTCCGCGGATTGCCCGCAGCCCGCATTAGGTTTGATTTGGGTAATCCTAACCCAATTATATTAGGTTTGATTTTCTCTTTTTCCCTTTAAACTTTTCTTTTAAAATAATAGATAAAGAAATATATTAGATAAGATAAAGATTGAAAGATAAAAATAAAATATTTAAATTAAAAGATGATAAAGATAAAAAAGGATAAGATAAGAAAAATAAAAGATAACAGAAATAAAAGATTAAGATAAAAAGATAAGTAATAACATGCTAAAAATCTTCCTTTTAGATATTTTCTCGATCTTTTTTTCTTTTAATCTATCCTTTTTGTATCTGCAAGCCATAAATAATAAAAATATCAATTCTTATCATTTAAGCTAAAAATAATTGTTAAATAAATATTTTTAAAGATATTTCAATATATTTTTATTATAAAAAATAGCTCACATCATATTTAGCAATTATCATCCTAAAAGGCTAAGAACACTTTTTCTCCTTACGGTTTTTCTCCACCACGCACGCAGTCATACAACTCTTTTCCTTACAAGGGAAAACAAAACGCGACTCACACTCACGTAGTCACGCGACACACCCTAGCGGCACAGCCTCAGCCCACCACCGAGCCACCAAGCAAAGTACATCTCTTTTCTCTCTAGAATTTATTTTTATCCTATTTTTGTTGGGGCTGATTTATTGTTGTTGTACTCTTAAATGTGGAAATGAAGAAGCCTCAAGCTATTTCAAATATGAAATCATTTGTTGTTGGAGATGTTTAAATTTCATATCTTAGATTTATTGCTTAGATTTTCTTTTGTTAAGACATTATTTATTTTATTGATGTAATTGACTAATTATTGAGATTTTATTTACATCTGTATTGAACTTAATTTGATTATATTGTATTTTTATTAAAATTGAAATTCTTTTAAAACTAGTCTCACGGACCGACCCGTTTGACCCGCGGGGCGGGGGCGGACTGGCCCGGTCCGCTACCAATGCGGGCGGGCCTTACGCGGGATGGGCCGGCCCGCTTACCCACCCCTAGTTTTAGAACGACACATGATCTTTTCCTACTGCAAAAATACCTTTTATGTCCTGAGGGTTAAAAAGGAGAACTGAACAAAAGGATATTTTATTAAATAATTATAATAAAATGGAATTACTGTTTAACGATTCATAATCTTACCGTTCATTTATTTTGAATGATATCCAATGGTGTAAGTAGATGCTTCATTCATGAACCATATGATATAAGGGTTCCCCCCTAGGAAACGCCTAAAAATATTGAATAGCCAAAGAGAACTGATAATAACTCAAGAAGATTGAAATCTTTCTAAAGGAACCAAAGACTTCCTTGAGTGGTAAATTCTCAGGAGGTGGACGCAGGATTGACTCCGGTCTATCCACTGGTACTGGAGTACAACAATGGATCTTTGGGTAACCATCCACCTAGTAAATAAATTTTTTAAAAAGTACACCGTCAAGTTTGAAATTGATCGAGGGTTGAAATCATGCATTTTTAGAAAAACACAAAACGAAATGTGTTAATTAAAAAATAGGATTAAAATTACATATTTTTAAAAAATAAAAAACAAAATATCTTAAAAATAAAATAGAGGAACTAAATCACAAATTTAAAAAATAATAATAAGATGAAAAGTATGTTTTGGCCTCTTTTTTTTTTTTTACTTGTTAGAGTAGTTTTGATGCAGCTACAAAATGGGAGTTTGATAAAATATAGAATAAAAATATATAAACAAAAATTAATCCCAACTAAAACCTAGAAAAATTGGATTGGTAAATAATACTACTCTCACACTTCCTAAATCAAACCATCAACCCAATATATCTTAAGTAGGCCACCCATCCTTTATGACGAATTGATGGCGGGTGTTGCTAGGTGCACTAGGAATATTGCTTGTGCACCTAGCATAATTTTTTTTTTGAAAATACCCTGAAGTGTTTTCTGCTTCCTCTTAAGTTAACTTTTTGACGATAGCACACTCATTCGTTTGTTTTCTCGGTTTCTTTTGGTTATTTCATTGTCGTGAGAGGTGCATTATGCTGTTTCGGTCGAGGTGAAAGTTTTACGGAGGTACGTCAGTGGTGGTTGTGACAATGGTTGGTTCGATTGTTAACGGAGGTACTTTAGAGGTACATCGACGTTCTTTATTCTTTGTTTTTTTTCTGTAGAATACGGATTAAAGAATCCGTAACTTACAACTGAATATAACTTAGTGATTGGTTAATCCATATGAGTTATACGGATTATGTAATCTGTATAACTCATACAGATTAACCAATCCGTACAAGTTATACGGATTTTAATGTTTTTTAATTAAAAGAAATATTAAATTTTTGAATTTTTTAAATTATAAATATATTAATATGATTGTTATAAAAATTAACGTGTATAAAAGATTCATTTGTTTGTTTGAAATGTAATTCATATTATTATTTTAAATATTTTTAAATAAGTATAGATTGATAATTAATTTATAATTATTTATTTTTATATTTTGGAAATGGTATCAATTGTAAAATAATTTACACGTGTAATTTATGTATAATTTATTTGAGTTGTTGTGTTATAAAATTGATTATTTTTTGCGGTTATAATTTCATGAATTAGAATTAAGTTGAATAATATAATTTATTTTACTACATATGGTTTGATTATAATTTTTTATGTATTATATGGTTATCAATTGTAATTAGAAAAAGTTGATGTTATTGATTTTTAATATTATATGCAATAAAAAATTACGTAGGGTTTTGTGTGATAGTACATGTATGGTGTGGTTAGGGATTGCTTGTTTGTGATGTTAAAATTTTTTAATGTCTTGTTAGGATGGACGAAGATCCCTGGGTGTATGACAGTATAATGTCTGAAGAAGTTGATATGAATGAATAAAATAAAGACGAAGCTGGTGTGAATGAAGAACAAGATGATTGTTCTGATACGTTCAATACTTCTCAGGTATTAATGTGATTTATTGTTATTAAAGTAATAAAATGAATGTCCCTTGAAGACTAAACTTGTGTGGATTGCATTGTAGGATTTTTCTACCCGATATGATGTTTTGCATTGGGCTCGATCTGTTGCTTATGAAATTGAATTTGTGGCGGTGATTATGAGGTCATATACAAACACTGGTATGAGAGGAGGAACTTGATTTATGTTAATTAATTGTGAAAGAAGTGGTTAGTATAGGTCTAGGAAGAAAGATTTTGTAAGAAGAGATACTGACAGTAGGAAATGTGGGTGCCCCTTTAAGCTTTGTGGGAAACCAGTGGTTGGAGGCCTAGGATGAATGATGAAGTTAATGTATGTGAGTCACAATCATGAAATGAAAAAGTCATTAGTTGAACATCCATATGCTAGTCGATTGACTAAGGATGAAAAGACAATTATTGCTGATATGACAAAGTTAATGGTGAAATCGAGAAATATTCTGCTAGCGCTGAAGAAGCACAATGCCAATAATTATACAACAATCAAACAAATATACAATGCAAGAAGTAGAGACCGTTCTTGATGGAAGCTTGCTTGAGAAGCTTCTATGGAGGCTAGATCTTTGAGCTTCAATGAGGTCCTTCAATGGTGATTTTCAATCATGGAGGTGCAACGAAAGATAAGGGAGAAAAGGTGAGAGGAGGCGTCATCCACCAGGGAATAAGCCATGGAAGGAGGAGCTTCACCACCCAGAGAGTGTCTTGGATAAGAATCTTAGAGAGGAAGCTTCAATGGAGGAAAATAATGAGAGAAAGAGGGGCACAAAATTGAAGGAGAAAAAGAGGGAGAGAAGTTGAACTTTGAAGTGTGTCTCACAAGACTCTCATTCATCAAAGTTATGACAAGTGTTACATATACTTCTATTTATAACCTAGGTCACTAACTAAATGAAAGCTTCCATGAAAAACTAGAGCTTAGCTACACACATCCCTCTAATTGTAAGCTCATCTCCTTGAAAAGCTTCCTTGAGAAACTTCCTTAAGAAGCTTTCTTGAGAAGCTAGAGCTTAGCTACACACACTCCTCTAATAGCTAAGCTCACCCCATGCCAAAATACATGAAAATAGAAAAAACCCCTACTACAAAGACTACTCAAAATGTTCTAAAATACAAGGCTAAAACCCTATGCTACTAGAATGACCAAAATACAAGGCCCAAAATAAGAAAAACCTATTCTAATATTTACAAAGACTAGTGGATCCAACCTTGGCTCATGGGCTAAGAAATGTACCCTGAGGTTCATAAGAACCCTAGGGACTTCTTCAACAGCTCTAGCCCAATCCTCTTGGAGCCTCTTGCTAATGGCTCTGGTGACTGGTCCTTTCCTAGTGAGGATTGCATCAGTTCTTTCTTAAGAGGCAGTGATACTGAAATGCAACAACTAATGAAGTGTCTTGAACATGATCAACACATTCATTGGCATGGATTAAAGGATGGAGATGTTGTACATGATATCTTCTAGTGTTATCCTGATGCAATGAAGTTATGCAATGCCTATAATTTGGTATTTTTGATAGATAGTACCTACAAAACAAATAGGTACATGCTCCTGTTACTTGACTTTGTTGGTGTGACACCAACAGGGATAACATTCTCTACTGGTTTTACCTATTTGGATGGAGAATGTCTAAATAATGATGTGACATCCTGGAAATTTCTACCCGGAATTTTTGTAAACGGTGCATTTTGGATGGTTATATATATATATATATATATATATATGAGTATTATTCAGTGTATGTATATATGTATATACTCCTGGTAGAAGTAAGTATATTGGGGAAAAGATACGCGGATTAGACTAATTAACGAAGAGAAATCCATAACTGGATGGTAATAGGTTAATTCTCCATTAATTAGTCTAAAAATCATCGTTTTGCGTGTAACTTAAAATTTAACAAAACCAACCTTTGAACCGCACTCGGGGTTTTATCCTGAGCGTTTTGATATATATATTGCCTACTTTCGAAAACTGGCCTCGACAGGCGCAGAGAAACGCGAGGGACTGGAACCAGAGGAACGACATGCAAACCGAGGCAAGATTTTGGCATTTCAAAAGGTCAAATTTTTCTCTTCATGTGGCTGAGCATGAGTCACATCAAGAGAAAAAGTGGGCCCTTTTGCTCCACTCAAATGGAGACATGTGACATAGCTTAAAATAAAATAATAAAAAAGAGAAAAGCCTTTTTAAACCAAAAAGCAACACTCTCTCTCCTCACTCAGCCCCAAAATTTCAGAAAGCTCTTTCCACTCTCTCTCTCACGTTGCCATTCTCTTCTTCTTCCTCCACCATTGAAGCTCCAACAAAGCTCCAACCTTTGGTAGCCATTTCTGCTCCAAATCGCGAAAGGAAGGCATTTTCGGAGTCGTGAAGCGCATCTCTACGTGTGGGACTTCGAAATTTCAGGTTTGGGTAGACTTCTTCTCACCTAAATCTTCATGGGTATGGGGTTTTGGGAGATATGATGGGTAGTTTTACTAGGTTTATGCATTGTGGTAGTCATTTGTGAAGGAATTTGTTGAAAGCATGTTGAACTAGCCATGTTTGGTGTGAGTCAAGCTTACCCATTCTGTTTTAGGGTTTTTATGATGATGCTTGTGATGTTTGTGTGCTGAAATTGCTTATGGAAAACTGCTAGAGATGAAGGGTAGAGTTAACCTAGGGTTAGAAAGTGAGAATGTGGTGTTATGAGTGGAAAAAGAGTGAGGCTTTGAGAGTTGGAAGGCTAAATCTGGATTCAGTGGTAATTGGGGGTTAAAGTGAGTTAATCCTAGTTTGAAATGTCATTTAGGACTTAAGAGAAAGCTTAGGCTGTGCAAATGAGGAATATGAGTGACCAAAGTGAAAACAAGAGCCATTTCTAGGGTAAAATTGGGTGTTGAGGAGTCAAATTTTGATTCGGTGGAATTTTAGGCGTAAAATCAGTTTGAGCAAGTTTAGATTAATGTTATAGACTTGTGTGAGGTGAGAGTTTGCTCCAAATTTACCCCATTCTCATTTTCACTTCTCAAACCTTGAAAATCCACTAAATTGAGGGGTTTTAGATGTCTAGATTTTGAGTTGCTTTGGTCTGAAGCTTGTCCTTGGTTTAGACATGATTGATACATGATTTGGGACTTGTAGGATTCAATTTGGGCAAAATTGGATGAGGGAAAGTGTGATTTCGAAAATCTGCACTTTATGCAGAATTTTGCTGTCAAATAGGTGCAGCAGAATTTTGGCTTTGTGTAGAAAATGTTGTGTATTTGCTGGTTGTGGAAAGAGTAGTACAGATTGGGTTCTGGACGTTTTCTAGCAGATCCCAACGGTCATAATGTAGATTTATGTGCTAGAGAATTCCAGTAAAATTTTCGAGTCGATCCAACAGTTAACGAATTGGAACAAAGAGAATATTACTGGGGTATTTGAGTGTGAAAAGCTGTGATGTTGGTTTGTGTTTTGGGCAGAGTTTTCTGCCTCTGCCCTGTTTTCTTGGCTGTGTTAGTTCATGATGCTTGGATGTTGAATTACTTGGATGTTGTGGAATCTTGGGAGGATTGATGGGGACCCGGCGTTGAGAGGAACGAGGATAAGGGCTACGTGGGAGTACGTGAGCTCAGTTGAGGTGGGCAACAAGGGATGGTGGTTTATACGTGATTTGTGGATGTGGAGAATTGTTTTGCACCATCGCCCGACCTCCACCTAGTACCATATGTGGTTGGTACCCCATAATCCTACAAGCTTGAAATGAGGAAGTGTGGAAGGGTGAGACTTCCTACTTTTATTCGTTGACCACAGAGTGGTACCTGGAGATATGTCGCGGGGGTCAGGAGACCTTGGGGACGTCAGGTGGGGTGCTATTGCCCAAAACCAAGCTTGACCAATCCCGACCCAACCCGGCCATAGTCAGTCAGTGAGAACCTGTGATGTACCTAAACAGGCGAGCTCCTGGCAGTCAACCGATAAAAGAACAAAGACCACAAAGCAGGGAGGCTTGTGTGGTGGCTGGCCAGCTATGAATCTTGAGTGATATCTGTGATATGGCCTCTGGTAATCGATTACCAAGGGTGGGTAATCGATTACAAGGCTTAAAAGTGAAGCCAGGAAGCTAAGATGGCCTCTGGTAATCGATTACCAGGGGAGCGTAATCGATTACCGGGCTTAAAAATGAGATCAAGAAGTTAAGAGGGCTTCTGGTAATCGATTACCAAGGGATGTAATCGATTACCAGGCTTAGAAATGAAGGCAGCATGTTGTGGAGGCCTCTGGTAATCGATTACCAGGCTGTGTAATCGATTATACAGAGGAACATGCCACTGGTAATCGATTACCAGTTATGTGTAATCGATTACACAGTGCATTTTTGCAGGTTTCATGTCCTGAGGCTGTGTGATTCGAGTTTAGCCTCTGGTAATCGATTACCAAGGTTGTGTAATCGATTACCAGAGATGAAAAGCCTTGAGATACCCCTTTTACTTACATGTAGTGGTTATGAGACGCATTGTGTTGCTCCATAGTTAGATATCACGTGAAAGAGTCTACCCCTTTCTTTTATTTCTTGTAGATCGTGATGGCGGCGCAACTAATCCATGACCGAGTGGAGATGGAGTGCCTAGAGGGAGCTTGGGAGACCCTCGAAGGCAATGCGAGGTGCCGATTTCGGGGCACGATTCGATTCACGGCTACTTCATTGGTGCATCCAGATAAACCCGCACACACGCTTCAGCGCATTGTGGAGTGGATACTACCCACGCCTACACCATACCGTCTAGTGGAGCCAGTCCAAGTGATCGAGGTGACGTCATCCGAGGAAGACCGTGAGGAGGATTCTAAGGAGCTACCTCCTGAGCCTGCTGTGGATGCTCTTGACTTTCTAGAGGGTGATGAGGACCCATTCCCTGAGGTGGATTCTCCCGAGGGCGTCATGTCGGTATCTAAGGCAGACTCTACGGAGGATAGTGGTCCTGGAGAGATGGCGATCAGTGGAGGCTCTTCATCATAGTAGACAACTCATTGGACTAGTTTTATATACTTTTGAGGGTGGGTGTATCTAGGACTGACTGTTAGGTTTACTCTTTTGTTTTTGTATGGGTAGACCTATTGTATAGGAATTTGATGATTGTATACATGTGGCTGAAGCCACTACAGTGGATACCTTTACTCTGGATGACACTATGTATTTTGCAAAACTCCCATATTTTGGACAGCTTTAAATGATGAATGTACTTATGTTTAATCTTGTTATTTGAAAAGAAAGCATTAGCAAACTTTATTTTCAAAAGAGTTTATCGACCGTATTGTATTTTATTATTTTCATGTGACGACCTAAAGTAATGGCTGGCATACCTTTCCTTTTGAAAAAGCAAAATATTTAGAGGTTATGAGTGATCAAAAATAAATGACTCCGAATAGAGTTGTGAACTGGCCATTCAGGACTCTATAGTGATGATTTTCCTTCTGGACTTAATTATTGTGAAAAGAGAAAGAAATGAAAAAGAAAAAGGAAGAAAAAAAAATAATTTTACCATGGTTTTTGTTATTTAAATCATTACTATTAAACCAGCCATTATTTTGGGGACGCCACAAATGAGGTCTGGGCTCTAGAACGGTTTCAAGGTATTTTTCTAAGATGTGATGCCCTCCCTGAATTAATTTTACTGATAGAGACCTAGCATTGATGAATGCAGTGAAAATTGTATTCCTTGAGTGTACCAACTTATTGTGTAGGTTTCACATCGACAAGAATGTTTAGGCAAAATGTAAATCCCTAATTAGTAAAAAAAAAATGCATGGGATTATGTGATGAGTGGCTACGGGAGTTTGGTTAATTGTCCTTCCGAACATCAGTTCAATGATTGCCTTAAGAAGTTTGAAATTGCTTGTTCATCATGACCAATGTTTGTTGACTATGTCAACCAAACATGGATAATTCCCCACAAAGAAAAATTTGTTTAAGCCTGAATGAATAAGGTGATGCACTTAGGAAACACAACAACAAACAAGTATGAAAGTTTTCATTTTTTATTAGGGTTTAGGAATTAATGCATAAAAATACTTGTATTTGTTTATTATTTTTTGTGTATTTCATATGCAGGGTTGAATCTACTCATTGGGCTTTAAAAAGACTATTACAAAATAGTTTTGGAGACCTATGTAGTGTTTAGGAAGTCATGAACAACATGATCGCATTGCAACACACTGAAATTAAGGCATCCTTTGAGACAAGTACACATGTGGTTGGGCATGTTTTTAAAGTTACCTTATACAAGAGGCTACTTGGCATGGTATCAAGGTAATCTTTAAATCAGATTGCTGCTGAGTTTGAGCGTGTACATTATGCTAGCAAAAATCCTTCTCGTTGTGGATGTGTGATGAGAACTATTCACGGTCTTCCATGTGCATGCGAGCTATCCAAATATGTTGTTGGTACCATAACACTTGAGACAATCCATATGTTTTGGCGGATGCTAAGATTTTCAGACCAAGGGTTATTTGAGCCCCAAGTGAGATAACCGAAGAGAGGGAAACCATATCCTAGCTAATTGAAGAGTTTGTTGTTTGTGGCAAAGTTACTCTAAAGAGAAAACTCTGATCTAAACTCTATGTGTCTTCCTCCAGAAAAGGTCAACACCAAAGGTGCTTAGAAGAAACCGATGACTAAACATCAAAGATCAACAAAGCATAATTTGTCTTACATGGAGTATGTTAATGCTTTACATTTTGTGCAAAATAGTAATTCTTCAGTTAAACGTAGTGAATCATCATTTGACCAGGCAATTCCAAGAAGGACTATGCCGATGTTGGATCAATTTCATCTGTGCATGCACGATTCCATTGAAAACATTGTCGATGTCAAAACTGACGATAATTGTGGATATCCTGCAATTGTTGCCTTATTAGGTATGAGTGAAGATTAATAGTCATTGGTGCACAACCATTTGCTTAAAGAACTTGCCAAATGGTCTGATGAGTATATCAACCTCCTTGGTGGCATAGATAGATTTGAGGAATTAAAAAGGTTCCTACTTGTTGATGGATTATCCATGGTATGTAATTTTTTTTTTATTTTTTTATTTAAAATTTAGTTTAAATAAATATAATCCGTATAACTGGTTCATGCATGTTACTATGGATAAGTGGATGAATATAACCAACATAAGATATGTCATTGTATCAAGGTATAATATTATCCTTGTATCTCTGTTTCTGCAACAAAACATGACGTTTTTTCCTCTTAGAAGTCAACCACAACAAGATTCTTCTGTGCATCACATAATATTTATTGGTCCCATGTATGACAATCATTTTGTTTAGATAGATTCATCATAATCCTATTTTTGAATTTATGAAATTAATTGTGTTATAATAACTTTAAATTATTTGTGCATGTGTAACAGGTTTATTTAAGAGATCGTTTTTCCTTATCACCTCTAGGTTTGTTATGGTCTAGGAATTGTCATCCTTAGGCAAAGAAGTGGCCAACTCTATATATTAGTGGAATGTGTTAGTACACAAATTTGATGATGTTGAAAACAAACTATGTTGATTTAAGTGAAGAGTGAACATTTAGGTACCTATGTCATTGTCAAGTACTACAATAATATATAGTTGTTTCATTGGAAGTTCACATAATTATGTATTATACCTTACGTTTAAACGGTTTAGGGTTACCATAATACGCATGGTTTAGTGTTACGCACATTGTTAGAGTTAATTGTGACGTGAAAACCAGGGTTTAGTAGAACATAAAAAAGTAGGGGTTTTGCCGACTAAGGTTTAGTGTTACGCTTTAGGGTTAATTCGGATCTTATTAAAAAAAAATTAACGTGTGGAAAATAAGCTTTATGGTTTAATTCATGTGTGTTGATATAAGTGGTTCAATAGTAATATAAAAAACATTTCAAATAGAATTGGTAAAACAAAAATATTGTCTAATAAAATAAAATAATAAACATTGTGTGTACACATTTGCTAAAAAATTCTAAATGTCTTCATGCATCCTTCATGCGCTGCCTTCGTCGTGATTACACATATACATTGTGATCCACAGTCACACCTTTAGTGATCCTTAGGCAGTCTTGTATGACATCGTATGTTTTTGTGCCTTCAGTCGCTATCCTTAGGTCGAGCAACCGCTCTAGCCTTTCAGTTGTTGCTTGGAAAGCCTCCTATGACATTGACAACAACGAATAAGGTTTAACCATATTACATGTTTAAATAAAATGAAATTAAGAGTAATGAATATATATGTTACCATTGCATGTCTAGGCTGCTCCGCATGAAAAGGTGCATGCGCAGGTGCTTCCTCCATAGCTACTGCCGTCATCTGGTATTGAGGCATATCTGGTTCTATATATGTGTCATCTTTCACGACAGGTGGATGTCTGAATGGATCCTTGGGCTGGGTCGACCTCATGAAGGGATGTGAAATCATGTAAAACTAGTCCATGTAGTCAGTTACACATTGTCTAGGCACAAGACAAATCAGGACCACCGATGCAAGGTACTCTGAGAAGTGCATCCATCTATCGTCAATATCTTCTAAGCATAATCTTGTACCCGAAAAGTGTGGAGGAATCGTTTGAACATACCCAAATTGCTGCACAACCCTCTCTGGTCGGTGTATGACAACAACGGGACCCCGTCGGATATGTCCAGAAAAATAAAAAATGAGCTTGAACTCTCTAATTGCACGGTAGTCACCGTAAGGCATCTAGCAAACATCATCAAACATCAGTCGATCTAGACGCTTCTGATATGTTGACACTGGTAGTACCTTTGCAGAGGTCCAGTGGTAGGCATATGATTTCCTTTTATGATAGTCTTCAATAGTAATAGCCTCAACAACAGATGGAAAATGTTCATAAATCAAACACTGCACATATTTTCAAAACAAAAAAAATCAAATTAATACAAAAAAAATCAAAAAAATAAATCAAATTCATTTACAATTACCTGTAATATTGTGATATATCCAGCAAGTTGTCTATCCTTGCTCTTAGACGCATCATTAAAATTATCGTACATATACACTAGAGCAGCAGCTCCCCATGCATAGCTTCCAGTCTAGGTGAGGTCTCAAAAGGCATCCAAGAACACCACATGCATATGTGTTGCACTCTTGTTAGCAAAAAGAGTGAAACCTAGCAAATGCAGCAAATAAGCTCAAGCTTCTATAGCCCAATGTGCGGCATCATATTTGCTTTGATAAATGTCGTACATATGCCCTATGACACTGTACTGTCTCAGCTCTGGCTTCATTTGCACTGACTTCAAGTAATTCCACTAACATCAACACCGCTTCATTGACATGAAGAGTCTCAAAGCTATGGAAGGCACCTGTGATGGGCAGATGAAGAAAAGAGACCATATCATCGAGGGTAATGGTGTCCTCTCCTACTAGAAGATGGAAACTGCTAGTTTCCTTATGCCATCTCTCCGCAAAAGCTGATATAAGTCCTCGATCAACAGTGTCCAATGAACATGCGATTAGAGGACTTAAACCTGTGGTAGCAACTAACCCTTCAATCTCAACAGCATGCCTCCCAAATTTCTGAACCTTCCTTCCATGGGAGGATAACTTCAATTCAGGATGTTCCTAAATTTTTTTAAATAATTTTAACAATTTTAACAATAATAGCAAATGCTTATTGAAATATAATTCATTTAAAACTATAAATACCTCTCCATTCCAAACAATGAATGCAACATGATCAGCATAGGTAGTCAGAATTGATGTGTCACGCAACCTGCTTGGAAAAGCCTACACATCAACAACTGCTTCTTGAGGCTATTGGAAGACCTCTTCAACTGCGTCATCCATGTGATGAACATCCTTAGTAATAGCGGCAACTTCCCATTGCCTACGTGCGGATGTTGTGGGCCTTTGCCGTTGGGGAGCTTTATCTAAATCATGACTATGTTCTCTCCCAAGGGCTCCTCCTATAATTCTGCCTAAAGCACAACCCAAATCTCTCGTTCTAACCATAATCTGCAAATTTGAGCATACATACAAATTTATGTCAAAATTCAAACAATACTTCAATCAATTGCTATACAATCATTCATAAATAAAAAAGTTATTATATATATATTTTTTCAAAATTTATTTTCATTAATTTTATGTAGTGAAAATAACTTCTTTATTAAAAAGCAACTTAAAAAACACTATAATTAATTAATTACATAAAAAATAATATATAGTAATTATAAATATATTTATAATTAAAAATAAAACAATAACTTTTTCCAAACATAAATGAAAATAATCTATTTTTTATTAAAATATATTAACTATTTAAAATCAAGATTCTAAATAATATATTTATAATTAAAAAATACAATAACTATTTAAAAAAATAATTCAAATAATATATTTTAATTGAAAAAACAATAAATATTTGAAAACATAATTTAGAATAATCTATTTTTGATTAAAAAAGCTACTATTTAAAAAAAAAAATATTTATAATTAATGAAGAACAACTATTTCAAAAAAAATCATAATAATATATTTATAATTAAAATAAAAAATAGCTATTTAAAAACAAAAACAAAATTAATATATTTACAATTAAAAAACAACTATTTAAAAACATAATTCAAAATAATCTATTTTTATTTTAAAAAAAATAAAAAACAACTATTTAAAAAATAAAATTAATATATTTACAATTAAAAAATTACTATATATAAACATAATTCAAAGTAATATATTTTTATTTAAAAAATAAACAATAACTATTTACAAACAAAAAACAAAATAATATATTTATATTTAATAAAAAATAACTATTTAAAAAATCAAAATAATATATTTATAAATAAAAAACATTTACTGTTAAAAAACATAAATAATTATTTTATTAACAATTAAAAAAATATGTGGATTATGTAATCCGTACGAATTGTACAGATTAGTTAATCTGTATAACTCATACAATTCGTATGTGTTATACAGATTCTAGACAACAACCATTAAAGAGAAGAAGAAAGCTTACCTCGATGGCGGAAATGGAAGCAGCAAATGGCGGTAATGTGACACAAAACAAAGAAGACGAACTGCAGTGGCGGTGTATGGACGAAATGAAGAGGGAGGGAGGGAGGGTTTTTAATATTTAAGTGAAAGGTATTTTTGCCACTTCAATTAAATTGTTGGGTGCACATGCAATATTGTTGGGTGCACCTAGCAACACCCATTGATGGCCAAATGAGCCGAATGGTGATGTGCTGACTAGACAATTACTTCCCACGCCCCTCTGTCCCCCCACCCCCCCCCCCCCCCCGGGATTGAACTTGAAAACCCATCCGATATTAACCTAAATCCATAACCTAGATTTTTCGAATTCATGAAGCAAGTGTTGTAAAACTGTACCTAACTCCAGCATAAAACCTTATCTGCCATGAGGTTCTGCCGAAAACTCATGGCCATCAAAATGCAAAAAAAAAACATCGTTTCGCAAGTGGTACTGGATACAGATCACCACTCAATTTCTCAACCAAAGCCGTCGAGTTTCAAAATTATCTCTAAAACTAGTATTTTAAAAATTTGAACAGAAATAGGAGAGAAATGTGTTCTCATCTTTTGCCTTAAATCAATCTCTCCTCTATGCCTTGGTTACTATCCACTTTCGCAGAGAAAAACCAAGTAAGTTGGGATATGACACCAATAACACATTTG